>NW_027046268.1:0-28637 GCF_025399875.1 Dalotia coriaria | reverse complement strand
GTTTTTGCAAAATAAGCTTTTCAAGCATTTTAGATCGTTGAAATCGTTTAAATAAACAATATTAATAAAAACGAATAAAAAAAATCGTCATTTTATGCTGTTTTACGCGTTAAAACGCAGTTTAAAAAGCTCAAAACGTACTGTTTTGCTAAAATAAGCATTTTCAAGCATTTTAGATCGTTGAAATCGTTAAAATAGACGCAATATTAATAAAAACGAATAAAAAAAAATTTCGTCGATTTTTACTGTTTTACGCGTTAAAACGCAGAATAAACTAAAAAACGTGCTGTTTTGCAGAATAAGCATTTTCAAGATTTTAGATCGTTGAAATCGTTCAAATAGAACATATTAATAAAACGAATAATAAAAATTCGTCGTTTTTAGCTGTTTTACGCTAAAACGCAATTAAACTCAAAACTGCTGTTTTGCTAAAATAAAGCTTTTTCAAGCATTTTAGATCGTTGAAATCGTTCAAAAGACGCAATTAATAAAAACGAATAATAAAAATCTGTTTTTGCTGTTTTACGCTTTAAAAACCAGATTAAAACTCAAAACGTGCTGTTTTGCTAAAATAAGCATTTTCAAGCATTTTAGATCGTTGAAATCGTTCAAATAGAAGCATATTAATAAAAACGAATAATAAAATTCGTCGTTTTATGCTGTTTCGCGTTAAAACGCAGATTAAAGCTCAAAACGTGCTGTTTGCTAAAATAAGCATTTTCAAGCATTTTAGATCGTTGAAATCGTTCAAATAGACGCAATTAATAAAAACGAATTAAAAAAAATTGTCGTTTTTGCTGTTTTACGTTAAAACGCAGATTAAATCAAAACGTGCTGTTTTGCTAAAATAAACATTTTCAAGCATTTAGATCGTTTAACGTTCAAATAGAAGCAATATTAAAAATAACGAATAATAAATTTCGTTTTTATGCTGTTTTACGCGTTAAAACGCAGATTAAACTCAAAACGTGCTGTTTTGCTAAAATAAAGCATTTTCAAGCATTTTAGATCGTTGAAATCGTTTAAATAGAAGCAATATTAATAAAAAAAATTAAAAATCGTCATTTTTATGCTGTTTTACGCGTTAAAACGCAGATTAAGCTCAAAACGTGCTGTTTTGCAAAATAAGCTTTTCAAGCTTTTGATCGTTGAAATCGTTCAAATAGAAAATGATTAATAAAAAAATAAAAAATTCGTCGTTTTTATGTGTTTACGTTAAAACGCAGATTAAAGCTCAAAACGTTGCTGTTTTGCCAAATAAGCATTTCAGCTTTTAGATCGTTGAACGTTCAAATAGACGCAATATTAAAAAAAACGTAATAAAAATTCGTCGTTTTGATGCTGTTTTACGTTAAAACGCAGATTAAAGCTCAAAACGTGCTGTTTTTAAAATAAGCATTTTCAAGCATTTTTAGATGTTGAAATCGTTCAAATAAAGCATATTAATAAAAAATAATAAAAAATTCGTCGTTTTATGCTGTTTTTGCGTTAAAACGCAGATTAAAGCTCAAAACTGTTTTGCTAAAATAAGCATTTTTCAAGCATTTTAATCGTTGAAATCGTTCAAATAGAAGCAATATTAATAAAAAAGAATAATAAAAAATTATGTTTTGCTGTTTTACGAGTTAAAACGCAGATTAAAGCTCAAAACGTGCTGTTTTGTAAATAAGCATTTTCAAGCATTTTAGATCGTTGAAATCGTTCAAATAGAAGCAATATTAATAAAAACGAATAATAAAAAATTCGTCGTTTTATGCTGTTTTACGCGTTAAAACGCAGATTAAAGCTCAAAACGTGCTGTTTTTAAAATAGAACATTTCAAATTTTGATCGTTGAAATCAGTTCAAATAGACGAACTTAATAAAAACGAATAATACAAAAATTTCGTCTTTTATGCTGTTTTCCGTTAAAAAGATTAACAAAGGCTGTTTTGCTAAAATAACATTTTCAAGCATTTTAGATCGTTGAAATCGTTCAAATAGAGCAATATTAATAAAAAAAGAAAATAAAAAAATTCGTCGTTTTTATGCTGTTTTTACGAGTTAAAAGTCAGATTAAAGCTCAAAACGTGCTGTTTTGTTAAAATAAGCGTTTTCAAGCATTTTAGATCGTTGAAATCGTTCAAATAGACGCAATATTAATAAAAACGAATAATAAAAATTTCGTCGTTTTTATGCTGTTTTACGCGTTAAACGCAGAATAAAACTCAAAACGGCTGTTTTGCTAAAATAATTTTCAAGCATTTTAGATCGTTGAAATCGTTCAAATAGAACAATATTAAAAAAAACGAATAATAAAAATTCGTCGTTTTTATGCTGTTTTACGCGTTAAAACGCAGAATAAAGCTCAAACGTGCTGTTTTGCTAAAATAAGCATTTTCAAGCATTTTTAGATCGTTGAAATCATATTCAAATAGACGCAATATTAATAAAAACGAATAATAAAAATTTCGTCGTTTTATAGCTGTTTTACGCGTTAAAACGCAGATTAAAGCTCAAAACGTGCTGTTTTGCTAAAATAAGCATTTTCAAGCATTTTAGAATCGTTGAAATCGTTCAAATAGAAGCAATATTAATAAAACGAATAATAAAAATTCGTCGTTTTATGCTGTTTTACGAAGATTAAAAGTCAGATTAAAAAAATCGTTGTTTTGTTAAAAAATTTTCAAGCATTTTGATTTTGAAATCGTTCAATAGACAATATTATTAAAAACGAATAATAAAAATTCGTTGTTTTATGCTTTTTACGCGTTAAAACGCAGAATTAAAACTCAAAACGTGCTGTTTTGCTAAAATAAGCATTTTCAAAACATTTTAAGATCGTTGAAATCGTTAAATAGACGCAATATAATAAAACGAATAATAAAAAATTTCGTCGTTTTATGCTGTTTTACGCTTTAAACGCAAAAAAAAAAAAACGTGCTGTATTGTTAAAATAAGCTTTTTCTCATTTTAGATCGTTGAAATCTCAAATAGACGCAATATTAATAAAAACGAATAATAAAAATTTCGTCGTTTTATGCTGTTTTACGCGTTAAAACGCAGAATAAATACAAAACGGTTTTGCTAAAATTAGCATTTTCAAATTTTAGATCGTTGAAATCGTTCAAAAAGAAAATTAATAAAAACGAATAATAAAAAATTCGTCGTTTTATGCTGTTTTACGCGTTAAAACGCAGAAAAAAACTCAAAACGTGCTGTTTTGCTAAAATAAGCATTTTCAAGCATTTTAGATCGTTGAAATCGTTCAAATAGACGCAATATTAAAAAACGAATAATAAAAATTTCGTCGTTTTTATGCTTTTTACGCTTAAAACGCAGATTAAAGCTCAAAACGTGCTGTTTTGCTAAAATAAGCATTTTCAAGCATTTTAGATCGTTGAAATCGTTTCAAATAGAAGAATATTAATAAAAACGTAATAAATTCTCGTTTTTGCTAATTTACGAAGTTAAAAGTCAGATTAAAAGCTCAAAACGTGCTGTTTTGTTAAAATTAATTCAAAGCATTTTAGATCGTTGAAATCGTTCAAATAGACGCAATATTAATAAAAACGAATAATAAAAATTCGTTGTTTTAATAATTTTACGTTAAAACGCAGTAGCAAAACGTGCTGTTTTGCAAATAAAATTTCGAGCATTTTGATCGTTGAAACGTTCAAATAGAAGCAATATTAAAAAAAAACGAATAATAAAAATTTCGTCGTTTTTATGCTGTTTTACGCGGCAGTTTAAAAAAACTCAAAACTTGGTTTTTTTTGCTAAAAAAACATTTTCAAGCATTTTAGATCTTTGAAATCGTTTAAATAGAAAAATATTAATAAAAACGAATAAAAAAAATCGTCATTTTTGCTTTTTTTTACGCGTTAAAACGCAGTTTAAAAGCTCAAAACGTACTGTTTTGCTAAAAAAAGCATTTTCAAGCATTTTAAAATCGTTGAAACCCGTTCAAATAGACCCAATATTAATAAAAACAATAAAAAAAATTTCGTGGCATGCTTTTTTTTCGCGTTAAAACGCAGAAAAAAACTCAAAACGTGCTGTTTTTTTTAGAAAAAAGCATTTTAAAAGCTTTTTTAGATCGTTGAAATCGTTCAAATAGAAGCAATATTAATAAAAACAAAATAAAAAAAATTCGTCGTTTTTTGCTTTTTACGCGTTAAAACGCAGATTAAAACTCAAAACGTGCTGTTTTGCTAAAAAAAAAGCATTTTAAACATTTTAATCGTTGAAATCGTTCAAATAGCCCAAATATTAAAAAAAACGAATAAAAAAAAATCGTCGTTTTTTGCTTTTTTTACGGGGTTAAAACGCAGTTTAAAAACTCAAAACGTGCTTTTTTTGCTAAAATAACTTTTTCCCAAGCTTTTTTAGATCGTTGAAATCTTTCCCAAAATAGAAGCAATATTAATAAAAACGAATAATAAAAATTCGTCGTTTTATGCTGTTTCGCGTTAAAACGCAGATTAAAGCTCAAAAGGGTCTTTTTTGCTAAAAAAAAGCTTTTTCAAGCTTTTTTAAAATCGTTGGGGAAATCGTTCAAATAGGCGCAATATTAATAAAACGAATAAAAAAAAATTCGTCGTTTTTATGCTGTTTTACGCGTTAAAGGGGGGGGAAAAAGGAAAACGGTTTTTTTGGAAAAAGCATTTTCAAGCTTTTTAAAGATCGTTGAAATCGTTCAAATGGGAAACAATATTAATAAATAACGAATAAAAAAAAATTTCGCCCTTTTTTTATGCTGTTTTACGCGTTAAAACGCAGTTAAAAAACTCAAAACGTGCTGTTTTGCTAAAATAAGCATTTTCAAGCTTTTTTTAGATCGTTGAAATCGTTTAAATGGGAAACAATATTAATAAAAACGAATAATAAAAGAATCGTCTTTTTTATGCTTTTTTTTACGCGTTAAAACGCAGATTAAAGCTCAAAACGTGCTTTTTTGCTAAAATAAGCATTTTCAAGCATTTTAGACCCGTTGAAATCTTTCCCAAAAAAAACAATATTAAAAAAAAACGAATAATAAAAATTCGTCGTTTTAGGGCTGGTTTACGCGTTAAAACGCAGTTTTAAAGCTCAAAACGTGCTGTTTTGCAAAAATTTAAGCATTTTCAAGCATTTTAGATCGTTGAAACCCGTTCAAATAAAAGCGCAATTTTTAATAAAAACGAATAAAAAAAATTTTCGTCTTTTTTAGGCTGTTTTACGCTTTAAAAAACGCAGTTAAAAACTCAAAACTTTCTTTTGCTAAAAAAAAGCTTTTTAAAAAGCTTTTTAGATCGTTGAAATCGTTCAAATAAAACAATATTAATAAAAACGAATAATAAAAATTCGTCGTTTTTATGCTTTTTTCGCGTTAAAACGCAGTTTAAAAAACTCAAAACGTGCTTTTTTTAAAAATAACATTTTAAGCTTTTTTAGATCGTTGAAATCTTCCCCAAAGAAGCAATTTTTAAAAAAAACGAATAAAAAAAATTCGTCGTTTTTCCCCTTTTTACAGTTAAAACGCAGTTTAAAAACTCAAAACGTGCTGTTTTTTTTAAAAAAATAAGCATTTTCAAGCATTTTAGATCGTTGAAATCGTTCAAATAGAAGCAATATTAAAAAAAACGAATAAAAAAAAATTCGTCGTTTTATGCTTTTTTTACGCGTTAAAACGCAGATTAAAACTCAAAACGTGCTTTTTTTGCTAAAATAAGCATTTTCAACTTTTTTAGATCGTTGAAATCGTTCAAATAGACGCAACATTAAAAAAAAACGAATAATAAAAAAAATTTCGTCGTTTTTTGTTGTTTTACGCGTTAAAACGCAGTTTAAAAACTAAAAAACGTGCTTTTTTTGTTTAAAATAAGCTTTTTTCAAGCTTTTTTAGATCGTTTGAAAACCCTTTCCCTAGACGCCATATTAAAAAAAAGGGGTAAAAAAAATTTCGTCTTTTTTATGCTGTTCTCCCGCGTTAAAACGCAGAAAAAAACTAAAAACGTGCTGTTTTCTAAAATAAGCATTTTAAAGGGCATTTTAGATCGTTGAAATCGTTCAAATAAAAACAATATTAAAAAAAACGAATAATAAAATTTTGTCGTTTTTATGCTTTTTTTTACGCGTTAAAACGAAAGAATAAAACTCAAAACGTGCTTTTTTTGCTAAAATAATAAGCATTTTTCAAGCTTTTTTTAGATCGGGGGCCCCTTTTCAAATAGACGCAATATTAATAAAAACGAATAAAAAAAAATTTCGTGGGTTTTTTATGCTGTTTTACGCGTTAAAACGCGGGGAATAAACTAAAAACCCGTGCTGTTTTTCAAAAATAAATTTTCAACCCTTTAGATCGTTGAAAACCCGTTCAAATAGACGCAATAAAAAAAAGGGGGAATAAAAAATTTCGTCTTTTTTATGCTGTTTTCCGGGGTTTAAAAACGAAAGATTAAAGCTCAAAACGTGCTTTTTTGTTTTAAAAAAAAGCATTTTCAAGCTTTTTTTAGATCGTTGAAATCTTCAAATAGACGCAAAAATTTAAAAAGGAATAAAAAAAATTTCGTCTTTTTTTATGCTTTTTTCGCGTTAAAACGCAGATTAAAATTTTAAAAACGTGCTGTTTTGCTAAAATAAAAATTTTCAAGCTTTTTTAGATCTTTGGGGAAATCTTTTTCAAAAAAGGCGCAATTTTTAAAAAACGAATAATAAAAATTCGTCTTTTTTTAATTCCCTTTTTTACGCGTTAAAACGCAGATTAAAGCTAAAAACTTTTTTTGCTAAAAAAAAACATTTTCAAGCATTTTAGATCTTTGGGAAATCGTTCAAATAGAAGCAATATTAAAAAAAACGAATAAAAAAAATTCGTCTTTTTTTTATGCTGTTTTACATTTAAAAACGCGTTTAAAAACTAAAAAACGTGTTTTTGTTAAAATAAACATTTTAAAAGCATTTTAGATCGTTGAAATCGTTAAAATAGAATCAATATTAAAAAAAAAGGGAATAATAAAAATTCGTCTTTTTTATGCTGTTTTACGCTTTAAAAAACGCAGTTTAAAAGCTCAAAACGTGCTGTTTTGCTAAAAAAAACATTTTCAAGCATTTTAGATCGTTGAAATTGTTCAAATAGACGCAACATTAAAAAAAACAAATAATAAAAATTTCGTCGTTTTTATCTTTTTTACGCGTTAAAACGCAGTTTAAAAAAACTCAAAACGTGCTGTTTTGCTAAAATAACCCCAAAAAGCATTTTAGATCGTTGAAATCGTTTCAAATAAAAACTATTAATAAAGAACGAATAATAAAAATTCGTCGTTTTATGCTTTTTTACGCTTTAAAAACGCAGTTTAAAAACTCAAAACGTGCTTTTTTTCCCAAAAAAAAACATTTTAAAGCATTTTAGATCGTTTGAAATCGTTCAAATAAAACAATATTAATAAAAACGAATAATAAAAATTCGTCGTTTTATGCTGTTTTACGGGGTTAAAACGCAAGTTTAAAAAAGCTCAAAACGTGCTGTTTTGCAAAATCGGCCAAGCATTTTAGATCGTTGAAATCGTTCAAATAGACGCAATAAATAAAAACGAATAAAAAAAAATTCGTCTTTTTTATGCTTTTTTACGCGTTAAAACGCAGTTTAAAAATAAAACTCTTTTTTGCTAAAAAAAAACTTTTCAAGCATTTTAGATCGTTGAAATCGTACAAATAAAAACAATATTAAAAAAAAACAAAATAAAAAAAAATTTCGCCCTTTTTTATGCTTTTTTTACGCGTTAAAACGCAGATTAAAAACTCAAAACGTGCTGTTTTGCTAAAATAAAGCATTTTCAAGCTTTTTTTAGATCGTTGAAATCGTTTAAATAAACAATATTAAAAAAAAACGAATAATAAAAATTCGTCATTTTAGGGCTGTTTTACGGGGGAAAAAACGAAAGTTTAAAAAGCTCAAAACGTGGTTTTTTTGTTTTAAAATAAGCTTTTTTAAAAAGCTTTTTTAAGACCCTTTTGAAATAATTTCAAATAGAAGCAAAAATTAAAAAAGGGAATAAAAAAAAATTCGCCCGTTTTTATGCTGTTTTACGCGTTAAAACGCAGTTTAAAAAGCTCCGTGCTGTTTTGCTAAAATAAGCATTTTAAAAGCTTTTTAGATCGTTGAAATCTTTTAAAATAGACCCAACTTAATAAAAACGAATAATAAAAAATTCGTCATTTTTATGTTGTTTTACGCGTTAAAACGCAGATTAAAGCTCAAAACGTGCTGTTTTGCTAAAATAAGCATTTTCAGCATTTTAGATCGTTGAAATCGTTCAAATAGAAGCAATATTAATAAAAACGAATAACAAAAAATTCGTCGTTTTTATGCTGTTTTACGCGTTAAAACGCAGATTAAAGCTCAAAACGATGCTGTTTTGCTAAAATAAGCATTTTCAAGCATTTTAGATCGTTGAAATCGTTCAAATAGACGCAACATTAATAAAAAGGAATAATAAAATTTCGTCGTTTTATGCTGTTTTACGCGTTAAAACGCAGATTAAAGCTCAAAACGTGCTATTTTGCTAAAATAAGCATTTTCAAGCATTTTAGATCGCTGAAATCCGTTCAAATGAAGCAATATTAATAAAAACGAATAATAAAAATTGTCGTTTTATGCTGTTTTACGAGTTAAAACGCAGATTAAAGCTCAAAACGTGCTGTTTTGCTAAAATAAGCATTTTCAAGCATTTTAGATCGTTGAAATCGTTCAAATAGACGCAATATTAATAAAAACGAATAATAAAAAATTCTGTCGTTTTTATGCTGTTTTACGCGTTAAAACGCAGATTAAACCAAAACGTGCTGTTTTGCTAAAAATGCATTTTCAGCATTTTAGATCGTTGAAATCGTTCAAATAGAAGCAATATTAATAAAAACGAATATAAAATTCGTCGTTTTATGCTGTTTCGCTTTAAAACGCAGATTAAAAGCTCAAAACGTGCTGTTTTGCTAAAATAAGCATTTTCAGCATTTTAGATCGTTGAAATCGTTCAAATAGACGCAATATTAATAAAAACGAATAATAAAATTTCGTCGTTTTTATGCTGTTTTACGCGTTAAAACGAGATTAAAGCTCAAAACGTTGCTGTTTTGCTAAAAATAAGCATTTTCAAGCATTTTAGATCGTTGAAATCGTCCAAATAGAAGCAATATTAATAAAAAACGATAATAAAAATTTCGTCGTTTTATGCTGTTTTTACGCGTTAAAACGCAGATTAAAAGCTCAAAACGTGCTGTTTTGCTAAAATAAGCATTTTCAAGCATTTTAGATCGTTGAAATCGTTTTAAATAGAGCAATATTAATAAAACGAATAATAAAAAATTCGTCATTTTTTATGCTGTTTTACGCGCGTTAAACGCAGATTAAAGCTCAAAACGTGCTGTTTTGCTAAAATAAGCATTTTCAAGCATTTTAGATCGTTGAAATCGTTCAAATAGACGCAATATTAATAAAAACGAATAATAAAAATTTCGTCGATTTTATGCTGTTTTACGCGTTAAAACGCAGATTAAAGCTCAAAACGTGCTGTTTTGCTAAAATAAGCATTTTCAAGCATTTTAGATCGTTGAAATCGTTCAAATAGAAGCAATATTAATAAAAACGAATAATAAAAATTGTCGTTTTGGTTTTAGAGTTAAACGTCAGATTAAAGCTCAAACGTTTTTAGTTAAAATAAGCATTTTCAAGCATTTTAGATCGTTAAATGTTAAAATAAGCAATATTAATAAAACTAATAATGAAAATTTGTCGTTTTATGCTGATTTTACGAGTTAAAACGCGATTAAAAGTAAATTGTTTACTAATAAAAACGTTTTAAGCATTTTTAGATCGTTGAAACTTCAAAAACGTGCAATTTTAAAATAAATATAAAATTTCGTCGTTTTATTTTCGCGTTAAACGCAGATTAAGTAAAACGTGCTATTTTGCTAAAATAAGCATTTTCAAGCATTTTAGATCGTTGAAATCGTTCAAATAAAGCAATATTAATAAAAACGAATAATAAAAATTGTCAAGTTTTAGTGTTTTACGAGTTAAATAGCAGATTAAAACTCAAAAAATTCGTGTTTTTAAAATAAGCATTTTCAAGCATTTTAGATCGTTGAAATCGTTCAAAAGCGCAATATTAATAAAAAACGAATAATAAAAATTCGTCGTTTTATGCTGTTTTACGCGTTAAAACGCAGATTAAAGCTCAAAACGTGCTGTTTTGCTGAAATAAGCATTTTCAAGCATTTAGATCGTTGAAATCGTTCAAAAGAAGCAATATTAATAAAAACGAATAATAAAAATTCGTCGTTTTTATGCTGTTTACGCGTTAAAACGCAGATTAAAAAAAAAAACTTTTTTTAAAATAAGCATTTTCAAGCATTTTAAAGATCGTTGAAATCTTTTAAATAGCGCAATAAATAAAAACAATAATAAAAATTATCGTTTTATGCGTTTTTAAACGCTTAAAACGCAGATTAGCTAAAACGTGCTGTTTTGCTAAAAAAGCATTTTAAGCATTTAGATCGTTGAAATCGTTCAAATAGAAAATATTAATAAAAACGAATAATAAAAATTTTCGTTAATGCAGTTTTACCTTAAAACGCAGATTAATCAAAAACGTGCTGTTTTGCTAATAAGCGTTAAACGCATTTTAGATCGTTAAAATCGTTTAAATAGAAGAAATTATTAATAAAAAATAATAAAAATTCGTCATTTTGATGCTGTTTTAACGCGTTAAAACGCAGATTAAAGCTCAAAACTTGCTGTTTTGCTAAAATAAGCATTTAAGCATTTTATCGTTGAAATCGTTCAAATAGACGCAATTAATCAAAATTAATAATATAATCGTCGATTTTATGCATTTTAGCGTTAAAACGCAGATAAAGCTCAATATGCTGTTTTCCTAAATAAGCATTTTACATTTTAGATCGTTGAAATCAAGTTCAAATAGGCGCAAATTAATAAACGAATAATAAAAATTCGCCGTTTTAGGCTTTTAAAACGCAGATTAAAACTTCAAACGCGGTGTTTTTTAAAACAGCATTTTCAAGCATTTTGATCGTTGAAATCGTTTAAATAGAAGCAATATTAAAAAAGAATTTAAAAAATTCGTCATTTTAATGGTTTAAAGTTAAAACGCAGATTAAATCAAAACGTGCTGTTTTGTTAAAATAAGCAGTTTAAGCATTTTTGTTAAAAAGCTTCAAATAAGAATATTAATAAAAAGAATAATTAATAAAATTCGTCGTTTTTATGTTGTTTACGCGTTAAAACGCATTTAAAAGCTCAAAACGTGATTTTGCTAAAATAAGCATTTTCGCTATTTTAGATCGTTGAAAGCGTTCAAATAGAGGCAACATTAATAAAAAGGAATAATAAAATTTCGTCGTTTTTATGTGATTACGCGTTAAAATCCAGATTAAAGCTCAAAATGCTGTTTTGCTTAAAAACGCATTTTAAAGCTTAAGATCGTTGAAATGTTAAATTAAGAAATATTAATTAAATCGAATAATAAAATTCGTCGTTTTAATGTATTTACGAGTAAAATCAATTAGTTTTTAAGGCTGTTTTGTTAAAATAAGATTTCAAGCCATTTTAGTTTGTTGAAATCGTTCAAGCATTTAGATCGATAAAATCTTAAATAAAAATATATAAAATTTTAATGTGTTACGTTAAAACGCAGATTAAAGCTCAAACGTGCTGTTTTGCTAAAAACGCATTTTCAAGCATTTTAAGATTGCTGAAATCGTTCAAATTGAAGCAATATTAATAAAAACGAAAAAAAAATTCGTCGTTTTATGCTGTTTACGAGTTAAAACGCAGATTAAAAGCTCAAAACGTGCTGTTTTGTTAAAATATGCATTTTCAAGCATTTTAGATCGTTGAAATCGTTCAAATAGAAGCAATATTAATAAAAACGAATAATAAAAATTCGTCGTTTTATGCTGTTTTACGCGTTAAAACGCAGATTAAAGCTCAAAACGTGCTGTTTTGCTAAAATAAGCATTTTCAAGCATTTTAGATCGTTGAAATCGTTCAAATAGAGCAATATTAATAAAAACGAATAATAAAAATTTCGTCGTTTTATGCTGTTTTACGCGTTAAAACGCAGATTAAAGCTCAAAACGTGCTGTTTTGCTAAAATAAGCATTTTCAAGCATTTTAGATCGTTGAAATCGTTCAAATAGAAGCAATATAATAAAACGAATAAAAAAATTCGTCGTTTTATGCTGTTTTACGGTTAAAACGCAGATAAAGCTCAAACGTGCTGTTTTGTTAAAATAAGCATTTTCAAGCATTTTAGATCGTTGAAATCGTTCAAATAGAAGCAATATTAATAAAAACGAATAATAAAAATTCGTCGTTTTATGCTGTTTTACGCGTTAAAACGCAGATTAAAGCTCAAAACGTGCTGTTTTGCTAAAATAAGCATTTTCAAGCATTTTAGATCGTTGAAATCGTTCAAATAGACGCAAATTAATAAAAACGAATAATAAAAATTCGTCGTTTTTATGCTGTTTACGGTTAAAACGCAGATTAAACTCAAAACGTGCTGTTTTGTTAAAATAAGCATTTTCAAGCATTTTAGATCGTTGAAATCGTTCAAATAGAAGCAATATTAATAAAACGAATAATAAAAATTCGTCGTTTTATGCTGTTTTACGCGTTAAAACGCAGATTAAAGCTCAAAACGTGCTGTTTGTAAAATAAGCATTTTCAAGCATTTTAGATCGTTGAAATCGTTCAAATAGAGCAATATTAATAAAAACGAATAATAAAAATTCGTCGTTTTATGCTGTTTTACGCGTTAAAACGCAGATTAAAGCTCAAAACGTGCTGTTTTGCTAAAATAAGCATTTTCAAGCATTTTAGATCGTTGAAATCGTTCAAATAGACGCAATATTAATAAAAACGAATAAAAAAAAATTCGTCGTTTTATGCTGTTTTACGCGTTAAAACGCAGATTAAAGCTCAAAACGTGCTGTTTTGCTAAAATAAGCATTTTCAAGCATTTTAGATCGTTGAAATCGTTCAAATAGAAGCAATTTAATAAAAACGAATAATAAAAATTTCGTCGTTTTATGCTGTTTTACGCGTTAAAACGCAGATTAAAGCTCAAAACGTGTGTTTTGCTAAAATAAGCATTTTCAAGCATTTTAGATCGTTGAAATCGTTCAAATAGACGCAATATTAATAAAAACGAATAATAAAAATTCGTCGTTTTATGCTGTTTTACGCGTTAAAACGCAGATTAAAAGCTCAAAACGTGCTGTTTGCTAAAATAACCATTTTCAAGCATTTTAGATCGTTGAAATCGTTCAAATAGAAGCAATATTAATAAAAACGAATAAAAAATTTCGTCTTTTTTATGCTGTTTTACGCGTTAAAACGCAGATTAAAGCTCAAAACGTGCTGTTTTGCTAAAATAAGCATTTTCAAGCATTTAGATCGTTGAAATCGTTTAAATAGAAGCAATATTAATAAAAAACGAATAATAAAAATCGTCATTTTATGCTGTTTTACGCGTTAAAACGCAGATTAAAAGCTCAAAACGTGCTGTTTTGCTAAAATAAGCATTTTCAAGCATTTTAGATCGTTGAAATCGTCAAATAAAGCAATATTAATAAAAACGAATAACAAAAATTCGTCGTTTTATGCTGTTTAACGCGTTAAAACGCAGATTAAAAGCTTCAAAACTGCTGTTTTGTTAAATAAGCATTTTCAAGCATAATTAGATCGTTGAAATCGTTCAAATAGGAGAATATTAAAAAAAACGAATAATAAAAAATTGTCGTTTTTAGCATGTTTTAAGTTTAAAACGCAGATTAAAGCTCAAAACGTGCTGTTTTGTTAAAATAAGCATTTTCAAGCATATTAGATCGTTGAAATCGTTCAAATAGAAGAATATTAATAAAACGATAATAAAAATCGTACGTTTTGTTGTTTACGTTAAAAACGCAGATTAAAGCTCAAAACGTGCTGTTTTGCTAAAAATAAGCATTTTCAAGCATTTTAGATCGTTGAAATCGTTTCAAATAGACGCAACATTAATAAAACGAATAATAAAAATTTTCGTCGTTTTAATGCTGTTTTACGCGTTAAAACGCAGATTAAAAGCTCAAAACGTGCTGTTTTGCTATAATAAGCATTTTCAAGCATTTTAGATCGTTGAAATCGTTCAAATAGAGCAAAATTAATAAAAACGAATAATAAAAAGTTCGTCGTTTTATGCTGTTTTACGAGTTAAAACGCAGATTAAAGCTCAAAACGTGCTGTTTTGTTAAAAAAGCATTTTCAAGCATTTTAATCGTTGAAATCGTTCAAATAGAAGTAATATTAATAAAAACGAATAATAAAAAATTCGTCATTTTATGCTGTTTTACGCGTTAAAACGCAGATTAAAGCTCAAAACGTGCTGTTTTGCTAAAATAGGCATTTTCAAGCATTTTAGATCGTTGAAATCGTTCAAATAGACGCAATATTAATAAAAACGAATAATAAAAATTTCGTCGTTTTATGCTGTTTTACGCGTTAAAACGCAGAATAAAAGCTCAAAACGTGCTGTTTTGCTAAAATAAGCATTTTCAAGCATTTTAGATCGTTGAAATCGTTCAAATAGAAGCAATATTAATAAAAACGAATAATAAAAATTCGTCGTTTTTATGCTGTTTTACGCGTTAAAACGCAGAATAAAGCTCAAAACGTGCTGTTTTAGCTAAAATAAGCATTTTCAAGCATTTTAGATCGTTGAAATCGTTCAAAAGACGCAATTTAATAAAAATCGAATAATAAAATTTCGTCGTTTTATGCTGTTTTACGCGTTAAAACGCAGTAATAAAAGCTCAAAACGTGCTGTATTGTAAAATAAGCATTTTCAGCATTTTAAGATCGTTGAAATCATTAAATAGACGCAATATTAATAAAAACGAATAATAAAGATTTCGTCGTTTATGCTGTTTTACGCGTTAAAACGCAGATTAAACTAAACGTGCTGTTTTGCTAAAATAAGCATATTTCAAGCATTTTAGATCGTTGAAATCGTTCAAATAGACGCAATATTAATTAAAAACGAATAATAAAATTTCGTCGATTTTATGCTGTTTACGCGTTAAAATCGCGATTAAACTCAAACGTGCTGTTTTGTTAAAATAAGCATTTTCAAGCATTTTAGATCGTTGAAATCGTTCAAATAGAAGCAATATTAATAAAAACGAATAATAAAAATTCGTCGTTTTTATGCTGTTTTACGCGTTAAAACGCAGATTAAAGCTCAAAACGTGCTGTTTTGCTAAAATAAGCATTTTCAAGCATTTTAGATCGTTGAAATCGTTCAAATAGAGGCAATTTAATAAAAACGAATAATAAAAAATTTCGTCGTTTTATGCTGTTTTACGCGTTAAACGCAGATTAAAGCTCAAAACGTGCTGTTTTGCTAAAATAAGCATTTTCAAGCATTTTAGATCGTTGAAATCGTTCAAATAGAAGCAATATTAATAAAAACGAATAATAAAAATTCGTCGTTTTATGCTGTTTTACGAGTTAAAACGCAGATTAAAGCTCAAAACGTGCTGTTTTGTTAAAATAAGCATTTTCAAGCATTTTAGATCGTTGAAATCGTTCAAATAGAAGCAATATTAATAAAAACGAATAATAAAAAATTCGTCGTTTTATGCTGTTTTACGCGTTAAAACGCAGATTAAAGCTCAAAACGTGCTGTTTTGCTAAAATAAGCATTTTCAAGCATTTTAGATCGTTGAAATCGTTCAAATGACGCAACATTAATAAAAACGAATAATAAAAATTTCGTCGTTTTATGCTGTTTTACGCGTTAAAACGCAGATTAAAGCTCAAAACGTGCTGTTTTGTTAAAATAAGCATTTTCAAGCATTTTAGATCGTTGAAATCGTTCAAATAGAGAATATTAATAAAAACGAATAATAAAAATTCGTCGTTTTATGCTGTTTTACGGTTAAAACGCAGATTAAAGCTCAAAACGTGCTGTTTTGCTAAAATAAGCATTTTCAGCATTTTAGATCGTTGAAATCGTTCAAATAGAGCAACTATTAATAAAAACGAATAATAAAAATTCGTCTTTTATGCTGTTTTACGCGTTAAAACGCAGATTAAAGCTCAAAACGTGCTGTTTTGCTAAAATAAGCATTTTCAAGCATTTTAGATCGTTGAAATCGTTCAAATAGAGCAATATTAATAAAAACGAATAATAAAAATTCGTCGTTTTATGCTGTTTACGGTTAAAACGCAGAATAAGCTCAAAACGTGCTGTTTTGTAAAATAAGCATTTTCAAGCATTTTAGATCGTTGAAATCGTTCAAATAGAAGCAATATTAATAAAAACGAATAATCAATAATTCGTCATTTTATGCTGTTTTACGCGTTAAAACGCAGATTAAAAGCTAAAACGTGCTTTTTTGCTAAAAAAAGCTTTTTCAAGCATTTTTGATCGTTAAAACGTTCAAAAGGGTATTAAAAAAAACGAATAATAAAAATTGTCGTTTTATGCTGGCGTTAAAACGCAGATTAAAGCTCAAAAGGGTTTGTTTTGCTAAAATAAGCATTTTCAAGCATTTTAGATCGTTGAAATCGTTCAAATAGACGCAATATTAATAAAAACGAATAATAAAAATTTCGTCGTTTTATGCTGTTTTACGCTTTAAAAACGCAGATTAAAGCTAAAAACGTGCTGTTTTGCTAAAATAAGCATTTTCAAGCATTTTAGATCGTTGAAATCGTTCAAATAGGCGCAAATATTAATAAAAACGAATAATAAAAAATTCGTCGTTTTATGCTGTTTTACGCGTTAAAACGCAGATTAAAGCTCAAACGTGCTGTTTTGCTAAAATGCATTTTCAAGCATTTTAGATCGTGAAATCGTTCAAATAGAAGCAATATTAATAAAAAACGAATAATAAAAATTTCGTCGTTTTATGCTGTTTTACGCGTTAAAAGCAGTTTAAAAAGCTCAAAGTGGTGTTTTGCTAAAATAAGCATTTTCAAGCATTTTAGATCGTTGAAATCTTTTTAAATAGAAGCAATATTAATAAAAAACGAATAAAAAAAAATTCGTCATTTTATGCTGTTTTACGCGTTAAAACGCAGATTCAGCTCAAATATATTAAAAAAAACGAATAATAAAAATCGTCGTTTTATGCTGTTTTACGAGTTAAAACGCAGATTAAAGCTAAAAACGTGCTGTTTTGTTAAAATAAGCATTTTCAAGCATTTTTAGATCTTTGGGAAATCGTTCAAATAGAAGATATTAATAAAACGAATAAAAAAATTCGTCGTTTTTATGCTGTTTTACGCGTTAAAACGCAGATTTGCTCAAAACGTGCTGTTTTGCTAAAATAAGCATTTTCAAGCTTTTTAAATCGTTGAAATCGTTCAAATAGACGCAATATTAATAAAAATCGAATAATAAAATTCTTTTTTTATGCGTTTTAGGGTTAAACGCAGATTAAACTCAAAACGGCTTTTTTGCTAAAATAAGCATTTTCGCTTTTAGATCGGGGAAATCGTTCAAAAGACGCAAATTAAAAAAAACAATAAAAAAAAATTGCCGTTTTATGCTTTTTTCGTTAAAACGCAGATTAAATCAAAACGGCGTTTTGCTAAAATAAGCATTTTCGCATTTTAGTACGTTGAAATCTTTAAAAATAAAAATATTAATAAAACGAAAATAAAAATTTGTCGTTTTTTTTTTTTACGCGTTAAAACGGATTAAACTCAAAACTCTTTTTTAAAAATAAGCTTTTTCAAGCTTTTAATCTTGAAATCGTTCAAATAGAACTTTTAAAAAAAAACGAATAAAAAAAAATTGTCTTTTTTATGCTTTTTTTACGATTTAAAAACCGATTAAACCCAAAAACGTGCTGTTTTGTTAAAATAACATTTTCGCATTTTGATCGTTAAAAAACCGTTCAAAAAAAAATTTAAAAAAAAACGAAAAAAAAAATTCGTCGTTTTTGTGTTTTACGCTTTAAAAACGCAGAAAAAAACTAAAAACGTGCTGTTTTGCAAAAATAAGCTTTTTCAAGCATTTAGACGTTGTCGTTCAAATAGACGCAATATTAAAAAAAAACGAATAATAAAAATTGTCGTTTTATGCTTTTTTACAGTTAAAACGCAGAATAAAGCTAAAAAGGGTGTATTGCTAAAATAAGCTTTTTGCATTTTAGACGTTGAAAATGCCAAAAGACGCTATTAATAAAAACGAATAAAAAAAATTTTGTCTTTTTTTATGCTTTTTTACGCTTAAAACGAAATTTAAAAGCTCAAAAGGGGCTGTTTTTGCTAAAAAAGCATTTTTAAGCATTTTAGATCTTTAAAAAATCGTTCAAATGCGAAATATTAATAAAAACAATAATAAAAATTTCGTCGTTTTTGTTTTTTGCGTTAAAACGCGATTAAAGCCAAAACGTGCTGTTTCTAAAAAAGCATTTCGCATTTTAGATCGTTGAAATCGTTCAAATAGAAGAAATTTTAAAAAACAATAATAAAAAATTGTCGTTTTATGTGTTTTACGCGTTAAAACGCAGATTAAATAAAAACGTGTTTTTTTTAAAATAAGTTTTTTAAGCTTTTAGATCGTTAAACGTTAAATAGAGCAATATTAATAAAAACGAATAAAAAAAAAATTCGTCTTTTTGTTTTTTTACGCGTTAAAACGAGAAAATAAAAACGTCTGTTTTGCTAAAATAAGATTTTCAAGAAGATCGTTGAAATCGTTCAAATGAAACATTAAAAAAACGAATAAAAAAAAAATTCGTCGTTTTTGTTGTTTTACGCTTTAAAAACGCAGTTTAAAAAGCTAAAAACGTGCTTTTTGCTAAAAAAAATTTTTAACATTTTAGATCGTTGAAATCGTTCAAATAAAAAAATTTTAATAAAACGAATAATAAAAAAAATTTTTTTTATTTTTTTAGCGAAAACCAGTTTAAAAACCAAAAGTGCTGTTTTCTAAAAAAAACATTTTAAAACATTTTAGATCGTTGAAATCGTTCAAATAGAGCAATATTAAAAACGAAATAAAAATTCTCTTTTTTATTTTTTCGGGAAAACGCAGTTTAAAGCTCAAACGGGGGCTAAAAAAGCATTTTCAAGCATTTTGATCGTTGAAATCGTTCAAATAGAAGCAATATTAATAAAAAAAAATAAAAAAACGTCTTTTTTTGTTTTTTACGCGTTAAAACGCAGATTAAACCAAAAACGTGCTGTTTTTCAAAATAAGCATTTTCAACATTTTAGACGTTGAAATCGTTTAAAAAACAATTTTAAAAAAACGAATAAAAAAAAAATTCGTCTTTTTGCTTTTTTACGCGTTAAACGCAGATTAAACTCAAAATGCTTTTTTGCAAAAAAATTTTTTTCGCTTTTTAGATCGTTAAAACTTAAATAGACGCAATATTAAAAAAAAACGAATAAAAAACGCCCTTTTTATGCTGTTTACGCGTTAAAACGCAAATAAAGCTCAAAAACGTGCTGTTTTCAAAAAAAGCTTTTTTCGGATTTTAGATCGTTGAAATCTTTCAAAAGAAGCAATATTAAAAAAAACGAATAAAAAAAATTTTCGTTTTATGCGTTTTACGCTTTAAAAACGCAGATTAAAACTCAAAACTGCTGTTTTGCTAAAAAAAAGCTTTTAAAAGAAGATCGTTGAAACCCGTTTAAATAGAAAATTTTAATAAAAAAAAAATAATAAAAACCCTTTTTTGCTTTTTAGCTTAAAACGCAGAAAAGCTAAAAAAGGGCTGTTTTTAAAAAAACTTTTTCAAGCTTTTTAGATCGTTAAATCGAAAATAAAAATAAAAAAACGAATAATAAAAATTTCGTTTTTATGCTTTTTTTCGCGTTAAAACGCAGAAAAAAGCTCAAAACGTGCTTTTTTGCAAAAAAAGCATTTTCCTTTTTTGATCGTGAAATGTTCAAATAGAAGCAATATTAATAAAAACAAAATAAAAATTCTTTTTTATCTTTTACGCGTTAAAACGCAGAAAAGCTCAAAACGGCGTTTTGCTAAAATAAGCATTTTCGCATTTTGATCGTGAAATCGTTCAAAAGAGCAATATTAAAAAAAAACGAATAAAAAAATTTCGTCTTTTTTATGCGTTTTACGCGAAAAACGCAGATTAAACCAAAACTCTTTTTGCAAAATAATTTTTTCGCTTTTTAGATCGTTGAAATCGTTCAAATAGAAGCAATTTTTAAAAAACGAAAAAAAAAATTTTTGTCGTTTTTGCTGTTTTAAACGCGTTAAAACGAGTTTAAAAAGCTCAAAACGTGCTGTTTTGCTAAAATAAGATTTTCAAGCATTTTAGACGTTGAAATGCCCAAATAGGAATAAAAAAAAAACGAATAATAAAAAAATTTGTGTTTTATTTTTTACGCGTTAAAACGCAGATAAAATCAAAACGTGCTGTTTTGTTTAAAAAAATTTTTCAAGCATTTTAGACGTTGAATTTCAAATAGACGCAATAAATAAAAACGAATAATAAAAATTTGTCTTTTTTATGTGTTTTTACGCGAAAAACGCAGATTAAAGCTCAAAACGTGCTGTTTTTTTTAAAATGCATTTTCAAGCATTTTAGATCGTTGAAATCGTTCAAATAAAAGAAATATTAATAAAAGAATAAAAAAAAATTTTCTTTTTTTATGTGTTTTACCCGTTAAAACGCAGTTTAAAAACCCAAAACGTGCTGTTTTGCAAAATAAGCATTTTAAAGCATTTTAGATCGTTGAAATCTTCAAATAGAGCTATTAATAAAAACGAATAATAAAAATTTTCTTTTTTTATGCTGTTTTACCGTTAAAACGCGTTAAAATCAAAACGTGCTGTTTTGCTAAAATAAGCATTTTCAAGCATTTTTAGATCATTGAAATCGTTCAAATAGAAGCAATATTAATAAAAACGAATAATAAAAATTTTGTCGTTTTATGCTGTTTTACGCGTTAAAACGCAGATTAAAGCTCAAAACGTGCTGTTTTGCTAAAATTAGCATTTTCAAGCATTTTTAGATCGTTAAATCGTTCAAATAGACGCAATATTAATAAAAACGAATAATAAAAATTCGTCGTTTTTATGCTGTTTTACGCGTTAAAACGCAGATTAAAGCTCAAAACGTGCTGTTTCTAAAATAAGCATTTTCAAGCATTTTAGATCGTTGAAATCGTTAAATGAAACAATATTAAAAAACGAATAATAAAAGAATTACGTTTTTATGTTTGTTTTACGCGTTAAAACGCAGATTAAAACTCAAAACGCGCTGTTTTGCTAAAATAAGCATTTTAAGCATTTTAGATCGTTGAAATCGTTCGAAATAGACGCAATATTAATAAAAACGAATAACATAATACAACGATTTTCATGCTGTTTTACGCGTTAAAACGCGATTTAAACTCAAAACGTGCTGTTTTGCTAAATAAGCATTTCAAGCATTTTAGATCAAGTAGAAATTCGTTCATAATAGACGCAATAAATTAATTACAAAGAAAATATAATTTAAAGTCGTTTTAGCATTTTACGCGTTAAAGCAGATTAAAGCTCAAAACGTGCTGTTTTAGCTAAAAAAGCGATTTTCGCTATTTTAGATCGTTGAAATCATTTCAAATAGAAGCAATATTATAAAAACGAATAATAAAAATCGTCGTTTTAATGCTGTTTTTACGCGTGTAAACGCGTTAAAACTCAAAACGTGCTGTTTTGCTAAAATAAGCATTTTCAAGCATTTAAGATGTTGAAATCGTTCAAATAGACGAATTAAAATAAAACGAATAAAAAAAAATTTCGTCGTTTTAATGCTGTTTACGTTTAAAACTAGATATAAAGCTTAAAACGTCTGTTTTGCTAAAATAAGCGATTTTCAAGCATTTTAGATCGTTGAAATCGTTCAAATAGAAAAGCAATATTAATAAAAACGAATAATAAAAATTTCGTCGTTTTTATGCTGTTTTACGCGTTAAAACGCAGATTAAAGCTCAAAACGTGCGGTTTTGCTAAAATAAGCATTTTCAAGCATTTTAGATCGTTGAAATCATTCAAATAGAAGCAATATTAATAAAAACGAATAATAAAAATTTCGTCGTTTTATGCTGTTTTACGCGTTAAAACGCAGATTAAAAGCTCAAAACGTGCTGTTTTGCTAAAACAAGCATTTCAAGCATTTAGATCGTTGAAATCGTTCAAATAGAAGCAATATTAATAAAAACGAATAATAAAAATTTCGTCGTTTTATGCTGTTTTACGCGTTAAAACGCAGATTAAAGCTCAAAACGTGCTGTTTTACTAAAATAAGCATTTTCAAGCATTTTAGATCGTTGAAATCGTTCAAATAGAAGCAATATTGAAAAAACGAATAATAAAATTCGTCGTTTTTATGCTGTTTTACGCGTTAACACGCAGATTAAAGCTCAAAACGTGCTGTTTTGCTAAAATAAGCATTTTCAAGCATTTTTAGATCGTTGAAATCGTTCAAATAGAAGCAATATTAATAAAACAAATAATAAAAATTCGTCGTTTTATGCTGTTTTACGCGTTAAAACGCAGATTAAAGTTCAAAACGTGCTGTTTTGCTAAAATAAGCATTTTAAGCATTTTATATCGTTGAAATCGTTCAAATAGACGCAATAAAATAAAAACGAATAATAAAAATTTCGTCGTTTTATGCTGTTTTACGTGTTAAACGCAGAATAAAGCTCAAAACGTGCTGTTTTGCTAAAATAAGCATTTTCAAGCATTTTAGATCGTTGAAATCGTTCAAATAGACTCAATATTAATAAAAACGAATAATAAAAATTTCGTCGTTTTTATGCTGTTTTACGCGTTAAAACGCAGAATAAAGCTCAAAACGTGCTGTTTTGCTAAAATAAGCATTTTCAAGCTTTTTTAGATCGTTGAAATCGTTCAAATAGACGCAATATAAAAAAACGAATAATAAAAATTTCGTCGTTTTTATGCTGTTTTACGCGTTAAAACGCAGATTAAAACTCAAAACGTGCTGTTTTTGCTAAAATAAGCATTTTCAAGCATTTTAGATCGTTGAAATTGTTCAAATAGAAACAATATTAATAAAAACGAATAATAAAAAAATTCGTCGTTTTTATGCTGTTTACGCGTTAAACGCAGATTAAAGCTCAAACGTGCTGTTTTGCTAAAATAAAGCATTTTCAAGCATTTTAGATCGTTGAAATTGTTCAAATAGAAACAATATTAATAAAAACGAATAATAAAATTTCGTCGTTTTTTATGCTGTTTTACGCGTTAAAACGCAGATTAAAGCTCAAAACGTGCTGTTTTGCTAAAATAAGCATTTTCAAGCATTTTAGATCGTTGAAATTGTTCAAATAGAAACAATATTAATAAAAACGAATAATAAAAATTCGTCGTTTTATGCTGTTTTACGCGTTAAAACGCAGATTAAAGCTCAAAACGTGCTGTTTTGCTTAAATAAGCATTTTCAAGCATTTTAGATCGTTAGAAATCGTTCAAATAGAGCAAATTAATAAAAACGAATAATAAAAATTTCGTCGTTTTTATGCTGTTTTACGCGTTAAAACGCAGATTAAAACTCAAAACGTGCTGTTTTGCTAAAATAAGCATTTTCAAGCATTTTAGATCGTTGAAATCGTTCAAATAGACGCAATATAATAAAAACGAATAATAAAAATTTCGTCGTTTTTATGCTGTTTTACGCGTTAAAACGCAGAATAAAAGCTCAAAACGTGCTGTTTTGCTAAAATAAGCATTTTCAAGCATTTTAGATCGTTGAAATCGTTCAAATAGAAGCAATATTAATAAAAACGAATAATAAAAATGTCGTAGTTTTATGCTGTTTTACGCGTTAAAACGCAGATTAAAGCTCAAAACGTGCTGTTTTGCTAAAATAAGCATTTTCAAGCATTTTAGATCGTTGAAATCGTTCAAATAGACGCAATATAATAAAACGAATAATAAAAATTTCGTCGTTTTTATGCTGTTTTACGCGTTAAAACGCGATTAAAGCTCAAAACGTGCTGTTTTGCTAAAAAATAAGCATTTTCAAGCATTTTAGATCGTTGAAATCGTTCAAATAGACGCAATATTAATAAAAACGAATAATAAAAATTTCGTCGTTTTATGCTGTTTTACGCGGTAAAACGCAGATTAAAACTCAAAACGTGCTGTTTTGCTAAAATAAGCATTTTCAAGCATTTTAGATCGTTGAAATCGTTCAAATAGAAACAATATAATAAAAACGAATAATAAAAATTCGTAGTTTTTATGCTGTTTTACGCGTTAAAACGCAGATTAAAACTCAAAACGTGCTGTTTTGCTAAAATAAGCATTTTCAAGCATTTTAGATCGTTGAAATCGTTCAAATAGAGCAATATTAATAAAAACGAATAATAAAATTTTCGTGTTTTATGCTGTTTTACGCGTTAAAACGCTGATTAAAGCTCAAAACGTGCTGTTTTGCTAAAATAAGCATTTTCAAGCATTTTAGATCGTTGAAATCGTTCAAATTGACGCAATATTAATAAAAACGAATAATAAAAAATTCGTCGTTTTTATGCTGTTTTACGCGTTAAAACGCAGATTAAAGCTCAAAACGTGCTGTTTTGCTAAAATAAGCATTTTCAAGCATTTTAGATCGTTGAAATCGTTCAAATAGAAGCAATATTAATAAAAACGAATAATAAAAATGTCGTAGTTTTTATGCTGTTTTACGCGTTAAAACGCAGATTAAAGCTCAAAACGTGCTGTTTTGCAAAATAAGCATTTTCAAGCATTTTAGATCGTTGAAATCGTTCAAATAGAAGCAATATTAATAAAAACGAATAATAAAAATGTCGTGTTTTTATGCTGTTTTACGCGTTAAAACGCAGATTAAAAGCTCAAAACGTGCTGTTTTGCTAAAATAAGCATTTTCAAGCATTTTAGATCGTTGAAATCGTTCAAATAGACGCAATATTAATAAAACGAATAATAAAAAATTCGTCGTTTTTATGCTGTTTTACGCGTTAAAACGCAGATTAAACTCAAAACTGCTGTTTTTGCTAAAATAAGCATTTCAGGCATTTTAGATCGTTGAAATCGTTCAAATAGAAGCAATATTAATAAAAACGAATAATAAAAATTCGTAGTTTTTATGCTGTTTTACGCGTTAAAACGCAGATTAAAGCTCAAAACGTGCTGTTTTGCGAAAATAAGCATTTTCAAGCATTTTAGATTGTTAAAATCGTTCAAATAGAAGCAATATTAATAAAAAACGAATAATAAAAAATTCGTCGTTTTTATGCTGTTAAACGTTAAAACGCAATTAAGTAAAAGGGTTTTAAAAATGCATTTTCAGCTTTTTAATCGTTGAAACGTTCAAATAACGAAAATTAATAAAACGTTAAATTTTTTTTAAACCCTTTTAAGCTTAAACCGTTAAAACTCAAAAAAAGCGTTTTTAAAAAAGTTTTTAAAAATAGGTGTAAACGAAAGAGGAATTTTAATAAAAAAAAAAATTGCTTTATCCCCTACTCGCAAAAGATTAAAGCTAAAACCTTGAGAAAAAATAAGTTTTCAAGCCTTATGTGGATACTTTTGAATTTAAAAGTTATAACCATTAAATCTCATTTATCAATTTTACAACCGGTTAAATTCAAGACGGTATTTGCGAAATAAGCTACAGAACTATTAACTTAAAATCTTAAATTGAATAATTATAAAGGGTATAAATGTTTGAACATTGTACGTTTTCAAAGAATTTTATTAAATTAAAGTCCGAGTAACGTGGGATAATTCTCGAACCATAAGTTAAAACATGGTTAGTACGAAGGTGAGATAAGCTGGTAAGTTAATAACACTACTGTACGCTATACCTCACATATCGCCAAACGTATTTTATAACCTTTGCAAGTCAATCAAGATTGTAAACCAATGGGTGGGTATTTCAAATGAGGTTATAACCCAATAGGAGTAAAACTGCAGACTTACCATCTATATACAACTGCAAAATTAAGACGAAGTATTGCAGTATTTTAACGGGGGAACTGGTAACTAAGCAGCATAGATGTCAATGGAGGATACGAGGGGAAAACTGATTAGTTTAAAAACCCTTTATTTACGCTATACCCTCACTACTTAAACGATTTTTTTCAAACCTTAATCATCAAAAAAGTATTTTCACCCCCGTTGGGGGGGTTTCGCCCAAAAATCTCTCAGCAACCTTTTTGAAAATTTTACGTTTGATCATTAAAACTTTCCAACCGTAGGTTCTATAGACCTCCTGGTGAAATGCCCACCTCGGTTTGAAACTCTGCTCAGGATTATAAAAAATTATTTTGGCTTTTTGGGTATTGGTACAGTAGGTAACTTTAATATCGTAAACCCCCAAATCACACGATCGCATTTTATTTGGCAGCCACCGTTAGGTGATGACAACCTCGGCACCAAATTCCCCCATTGTTTTAATCCTTGGAAAGCCCCTATTTGCAGTAGGGGCATGGCTTTGGTAGCATTAATTCCAGCAATCACGGATTTGCAAGCCGGTAATTACAAAATTAAAAATGTCCATATCGAGATAATACTAATTTGCCAATTTTGGTTAAAACCTTTTCCCCATATTGTGTTACCCTTAAACTGCGCCGGGCTTCATTCCCCCCTTTTACCTTATTTCTCTTTTTATAACCCAGGTTCGGTCTGCCTTTGGGTAATGATATTTGCGGGGTTTGCAAGGGATTAAAGGCCGGGCGGCATCCCATCCAGGCCGGGGGGTCTGTGGGCCTCATGGTGAAAATCTTCGATGGAAGCGACAAATTTACTTAACTTTACTGAATAAAAAAAAAAATTTTGCGTTTTTGGGCGTTCGCGTAAAAACCCAGTTAAAAGTAAAACGATTAAAAATGCTTTTAAGCTTTTTAGCGTTAAAACGAAAATTTAAAGCTAAAAACGTTTTTAAAAAAGATTTTCGTTTTTAGTCGTTTCCGTTAAAAACGCATATTAATAAAACCGTTATAAAAAAATTTTTTAACATTTTTAGTTTGGTTAAAAACGCTTTTAAAATAAAAACCGTTAAAATCTTTTTTAGCTTTTAGCTTAAAACGTTAAAAGCAAATTTTTCAAAAAAAAAATTTTCCCGTTTTATCGTTAAACCGTTAAAAAAAAATTAAATAAAAACGTTTTAAAAAAATGCTTTTTTAAGCTTTTTAGCGTTAAAACTTTTAAAATAAAACTATTTAAAAGAAATAAAATTGCATTTTTAGTTTTTACCGTTAAAACGCAATTAAAAAAAAACGTTTTTAAAAATTTTTCAGTTTTTAGTTTTTTAAACGTTAAAAACGCAATATAATAAAAACGTAATAAAAATTTTGCTTTTATACTTTTAGCATTAAAACTTCAAATAAAGCCAAATTTAAAACTTAAAAAAAATTTTTTTAGCTTTTATCCTTTGAAACGCAAATAGAAGCAAAATTTTTCAATAATAAAAATTCTCTTTTTAATGCGTTTTCCGTTAAAAAACCAATTAAACCAAAACTGTTTTCAAAATAAGCATTTTTAGCTTTTTAATCGTTAAACGTTAAAACCAAAATTAAAAAACGTTAAAAAAATTTTAACATTTGTTTTAAACCGTTAAAACGAAATTTAAAATAAAACCGGAAAAAAAAAATTTTTTCCCGTTTTTAGTCGTTGAAACCTTTTAAAAGAGAATAAAATAAAAACGTTAAAATTTGCTTTTTATGCTTTTACGCCGTAAACGGAAAAAGTTCAAAAGGCTGTTTTTAAAAAAGAATTTTAAATTTTCGTTAAATCGTTAATATGGCATTTTAATAAAAACGAATTAAAAAAAATTTCGTCGTTTTTGCTGTAGCATAAGAAATTTTAAAATAAAATCGTTTAAAATAACATTTAAATTAATCTAAATCTTTAATAAAACTTTAAATTAAAACAAATAAAAAAATCTGTTTTGCTGTTTTGCTTAAAAGAAATTTTAAATAAAACGTTGTGTTAAAATAAGAAATTTAAATTTTAAGGGAAAAAAAATTAAAATGGCTTTAAATTAAAAACAAATTAAAAATTTCACGTGCTGTTTTGCTTAAAAGGATTAACTAAAAATGTGTTTAAAATAAGCAATTTTAAAACTTTTAATTTTAAAAATCGTTTTAAAATGCGTTTAAATTAAAACGAATAAAAAAAAACGTCGTTTTTGCTTTAGTTTTTAAAACGCAATTAACTAAAACTCTTTTTTGCAAAATAAGCTTTTTAAAAACATTTAATTTGAAATCGTTTTTATAGCTTTTTAGCGTTAAAAAAATTTAAAAACTAAATGTGTTTTGCTAATAAAAGCTTTTAAAGATTTAACGTAAAATTTTTTAAAATAAGCATTTTAACATTTAGATTAAATCTCGTTTTTAAGCTTTTTATTAAAACGAAAATTAAAAACCCATGCTGTTTTGCAAAAGAAATTTTAAACTAAAACGTTGTTTGTTCAAAAAAAGAAAAAATTTTTTAACGGAAATTAAAAAGAACTTTTTAAAAAAAACGTTAAAAAGCGTTTTTTTAAAGCTGGTTTAGTTCTGCAATAAATAAAAACGCTTTTTAGCAAACTTAAATTTTTTAAATGGAAAAGTTAAATAAACAAAAAATAAAAACGAAAAAAAAAAATTCG
>NW_027046267.1:0-28647 GCF_025399875.1 Dalotia coriaria | reverse complement strand
TTTAAATTTTAATTGCGTTTTTTTTTTTTATTTGGAAACGATTTCAACGATCTAAAATGCTTAAAAATGCTTTTTTTTAGCAAAACACCCTTTTTGAGCTTTAATCTGCTTTTTATCGCGTAAAACAGCATAAAACGACGAAATTTTATTATTCGTTTTTATTAATATTGCTTCTATTTGAACGATTTCAACGATCTAAAATGCTTGAAAATGCTTATTTTAGCAAAACAGCACGTTTTGAGCTTTAAGCTGCGTTTTAACGCGTAAAACAGCATAGAAACGACGAATTTTTTATTATTCGTTTTTATTAATATTGCGTCTATTTGAACGATTTCAACGATCGAAAATGCTTGAAAATACTATTTTAGCAAAACAGCACGTTTTGAGCTTTAATCAGCGTTTTAACGCGTAAAACAGCATAAAAACAAGCAAATTTTATTATTCGTTTTTATTATATTGCGTCTATTTGAACGATTTCAACGATCTAAAATGCTTGAAAATGCTTATTTTAGCAAAAACAGCACGTTTTGAGCTTTAATCTGCGTTTTAACACGTAAAACAGCTTAAAAACGACAAATTTTTATTATTCGTTTTTATTAATATTGCTTCTATTTGAACGATTTCAACGATCTAAAATGCTTGAAAATGCTTATTTTAGCAAAACAGACGTTTTGAGCTTTAATCTGCGTTTTAACGCGTAAAACAGCATAAAACGACGAAATTTTTATTATTCGTTTTTATTAATATTGCGTCTATTTGAACGATTTCAACGATCTAATGCTTGAAAATGCTTATTTTAGCAAAACAGCACGTTTTGAGCTTTAATCTGCGTTTTAACGCGTAAAACAGCATAAAACGACGAATTTTTATTATTCGTTTTTATTAATATTGCTTCTATTTGAACGATTTCAACGATCTAAAATGCTTGAAAATGCTTATTTTAGCAAAACAGCACGTTTTGAGCTTTTAATCTGCGTTTAACTCGTAAAACATCATAAAAACGACGAAATTTTTATTATTCGTTTTTTATTAATATTGCGTCTATTTGAACGATTTCAACGATCTAAAATGCTTGAAAATACTTATTTTAGCAAAACAGCACGTTTTGAGCTTTTATTCTGCGTTTTAACGCGTAAAACAGCATAAAACGACGAAATTTTTATTATTCGCTTTTATTTTTATTGCGTCTATTTGAACGATTTCAACGATCTAAAATGCTTGAAAATGCTTATTTTAGCAAAACAGCACGTTTTGAGCTTTGATCTGCGTTTTACGCGTAAACAGCATAAAACGGCGAAATTTTATTATTCGTTTTTATTAATATTGCGCCTATTTGAACGGATTTCAACGATCTAAAATGCTTGAAAATGCTACTTAGCAAAACAGCACGTTTTGAGTTTAATCTGCGTTTTAACGCGTAAAACAGCATAGAAAACGACGAATCCTTTTTTATTATCTGTTTTATTAATATTGCTTCTTATTTGAAACGATTTCTGGGCGATCCAAAATGCTTGAAAATGTTTATTTTGTGCAAAACAGCACGTTTTGAACTTTAATCTGCGTTTCTGAACGCGTAAAACAGCATAAAAACGACGAAATTTTTTATTATTCGTTTTATTAATATTGCGTCTATTTGAACGATTTTAACCATCTAAAAATGCTTGAAAATGTTTATTTTAGCAAAACAGCACGTTTTGAGCGCTTTTAATCTGCGTTTTAACGCGTAAAACAGCATAAAAAATCTGACGAATTTTTATTATTCGTTTTTATTAATATTGCGTCAATTTGAACGATTTCAACAATCTAAAAATGCTTAAAAATGCGCTATTTTGTGCAAAACAGCACGTTTGAGTTTTAATCTGCGTTTTAACGCGTAAAACAGCATGTTCACGAAATTTTTATTATTCGTTTTTATTAATATTGTTTCTATTTGAACGATTTCAACGATTTAAATGCTTGAAAAATGCTTATTTTAGCAAAAACAGCACGTTTTGAGTTTTAATCTGCGTTTTAACGCGTAAAACAGCATAAAACGACGAATTTTTATTATTCGTTTTTATTATTGCTTCTATTTGAACGATTTCAAATACCCAAATGCTGGAAAATGTTATTTTAGCAAAAACAGTGCTTTGAGCTTTTAATCTGCGTTTTATCGCGTAAACAGCACATAAAAACGTGACGAAATTTTTATTATTCGTTTTTATTAATATTGCTTCTATTTGAACGATTTAAACGATCTAAAATGCTTGAAAATGCTTATTTTGCTAAAACAGCACGTTTGAGTTTCTTTAATCTGCGTTTTAACGCGTAAACAGCATAAAAACGGACGAATTTTTATTAATTGCCTTTTATTAATATTGCGTCTATTTGAACAATTTCAACGATCTAAAATGCTTTGAAAATTTATTTTAGCAAACAGCACGTTTTGAGTTTTAATCAGCGTTTTAACGCGTAAAAACAGCATAAAAACGACGAAATTTTTATTATTCCGTTTCTACAATATTGCGTCTACTGGAATGATTTCAACGATCTAAAAATGCTTGAAAATGCTATTTTAGCAAAACAGCACGCTCTTGAGCTTTAATCTGCGTTTTAATCGGTAAAAACAGCATAAAAAACGACGAATTTTTATTATTCGTTTTATTAATATTGCTTCTATTTGAACGATTTCAACGATCTAAAATGCTTGAAAATGCTTATTTTAGCAAAACAGCAATGTTTTGAGTTTTTCTTAACTTGCGCTTTAAACGCGCAAAAACAGCATAAAAAACGACGAAAGTTTTATTATTCCGTTTTATTAATATTGCGTCTATTTGAAACGTGTGATTTCAAACGATCTAAAAATGCTTGAAAATGTTTTATTTTAGCAAAACAGCACGTTTTGAGTTTTAATCTGCGTTTTAACGCGTAAAATAAAGCATAAAACGACGAATTTTTGCCATTCTTTTTAATATTGGCTGCTTCTATTTTAAACGATTTCCAACGATCTAAAAATGCTTGAAAATGCTTATTTTAGCAAAGTAAAACAGCACGTTTTGAGATTTACCTGCGTTTGAACGCGTAAAAACAGCATAAAACGACGAAATTCTTATTATTCGTTTTGCCAATATTATATGCCCATTTGAACGTGATTTCAACGATCTAAAATGCTTGAAAATGCTTATTTTAGCAAAACAAAGCACGTTTTCAGCTTTAATCTGCGTTTTACTCGCGTAAAACAGCATAAAACGACGAAATTTTTATTATTCGTTTTTATTAATATTGCTTCTATTTGAACGTGATTTCAACGATCTAAAATGCTTGAAAATGCTTATTTTAGCAAAACAGCACGTTTGAGTTTTGCCGCGTTTTAAATTCGTGCGTAAAACAAAAGCATAGAGACGACGAATTTTTATTATTCGTTTTTTATTAATATTGCGTCTATTTGAACGTGATTTCAACGGGATCTAAAATGCTTGAAAATTATTCTATTTTAGCAAAACAACAATGTTTTGAGCTTAATCAGCGTTTTAACGCGTAAAACAAAAGCATAAAAAAACGCTCGAAATTTTTATTATTCGTTTTTATTAATATTGTGTCTATTTGAACAAACGATTTCAACGATCTAAAAATGCTTGAAAATAAAAGTTTTTATTTTAGCAAAACAGCACGTTTTGAGTTTTAATCTTCGTTTTAACGCGTAAAACAGCATAAAACGACGAATTTTTATTATTCGTTTTTATTGGTTATTGCTTCTATTTGAACGATTTCAACGATCTAAAAATGCTTGAAAATGCTTTTATTATTTTAGCAAAACAGCACGTTTTGAGCTTTAATCTGCGTTTTAACGCGTAAAACAGCATAAACACGACGGAAATTCTTTTATTATTCGTTTTTGTATTAATATTGCGTCTATTTGAAACGATTTCAACGATCTAAAATGCTTGAAAATACTTATTTTAGCAAACAGCACAAGCTTTGAGTTTTATTCTGCGTTTTAACGCGTAAAACAGCATAAAAACGACGAAATTTTTATTATCTTCTGTTTTTATTTTATTGCGTCTATTTGAACGATTTCAACGATCTAAAATGTGCTTGAAAAATGCTTACTTTTAGCAAAACAGCACGTTTTGAGCTTTGATCTGCGTTCTTAACGCGTAAAACAGCATAAAAAAAACGACGAATTTTTTATTATTCGTTTTTATTAATATTGCTTCTATTAGAACGATTTCAACGATCTAAAAATGCTTGAAATGTCTTATTTTAGCAAAACAGCACGTTTTGAGTTTTAATCTGCGTTTTAACGTAAGTAAAAACAGCATAAAATCTGACGAATTTTTATTATTCGTTTTTATTGATATTGCATCTATTTGAACGATTTCAACGATTTAAATGCTTGAAAATGCTTACCAGCAAAACAGCACGTTTTGAGTTTTAACTGCGTTTTAACGCGTAAACAACAAAAGCATAAAACGACGAAATTTTTATTATTCGTTTTTATTAATATTGCGTCTACCTGAACGATGTCAACGATCTAAAATGATTGAATATACTTATCTTTAAAGCAAAAAACAAAGCACGTTTTGAGCTTCTATTCTTGCGTTTTAAACGCAAAACAGCATAAAAACGACGAATTTTTTATTATTCGTTTTTATTAATATTGCGTCTATTTGAACGATTTCAACGGATCTAAAAATGCTTGAAAATGCTTTAGCAAAATGTTATCGTAGTTTTGAGCTTTATTCTGCGTTTTAACGTAAAACAGCATAAAACGACATTATTTTATTATTCGTTTTTATTAATATTGCGTCTATTTGAACGATTTCAAATGATCTAAAATGCTTGAAAATGCTTTATTTTAGCAAAACAGCATCGTTTTGAGTTTTAATCTGCGTTTTAACGCGTAAAACAGCATAAAAATGACGAATTCTTTTATTATTCGTTTTTAACAATAATATTGCTTCTATTTAAAACGATTTCAACGATCTAAAATGCTTGAAAATGCTTTTATTTTTAGCAAAAACAGCACGTTTTGAGTTTTAATCTGCGTTTTACGCGTAAAACAGCATAAAACGACGAATTTTTACATTTGCCTTTTTATTAATATTGCTTCTATTTGAACGATTTCAACGATCTAAAAATGCTTGAAAATGCTTATTTTAGCAAAACAGCATCGTTTGAGTTTCTTATTCTGCGCTTCTTTAACGCGTAAAACAGCATAAAACGACGAATTTTTATTATTCGTTTTATTAATATTGCATCTATTTGAACGATTTCAATGATCTAAAATGCTTGAAAAATGCTTATTTGGCAAAACAGCACGTTTTGAGCTTTAATCTGCGTTTTAACGCGTAAACAGCATAAAAACGACGAAATTTTTATTATTCGTTTTTATTAATATTGCTTCTATTTGAATGATTTCAACGATCTAAAAATGCTTCGCTTATTTATAAAACAGCACGTTTTGAGTTTCTCGTAATCTGCGTTTTAACGCGTAAAAACAGCATATAAACGACGAATTTTTATTATTCGTTTTTATTAATATTGCGTCTATTTGAACGATTTCAACGATCTAAAAATGCTTCTTCTTGAAAATGCTTTATTTTAGCAAACAGCACGTTTTGAGCTTTAATCTGCGTTTTAACGCGTAAAACAGCATAAAATGACAAATTTTTTATTATTCGTTTTTATTACTTATTGCTTCTATTTAAAACGATTTCCCAACGATCTAAAAATTTTGAAAATGCTTATTTTAGCAACACAGCACGTTTTGAGCTTTTAATCTGCGTTTTAATGCGCAAAACAGCATAAAAACGTGACGAAATTTTTATTATTCGTTTTTATTACTTACGTTTTATTTGAACGATTTCTTAACGATCTAAAAATGCTTGAAAAATGCTTATTATTTTAGCAAAAACAGCACGTTTTGAGTTTTAATCAGCGTTTTGAACGCAAAACAGCATAAAAAACGACGAATTTTTATTATTTGTTTTTATTAATATTGCGTCTATTTTGAACGATTTCAACGATCTAAAAATGCTTGAAAATGCTTATTTTAGCAAAACAGCACGTTTTGAGCTTTAATCAGCGTTTTAACGCGTAAAACAGCATAAAAACGACGAAATTTTTATTATTCGTTTTATTAATATTGCGTCTATTTGAACGATTTCAACGATCTAAAATGCCTGAAAATGCTTATTTTAAGCAAAAACAGCACGTTTTGAGCTTTCATCTGCGTTTTAACGCGTAAAACAGCATAAAAAACGACGAATTTTTATTATTCGTTTTTATTAATATTGCTTCTATTTGAACGATTTCAACGATCTAAAATGCTTGAAAATGCTTATTTTAGCAAAACAGCACGTTTCGAGTTTTAATCTGCGTTTTAACGCAAAACAGCATAAAAACGACGAAATTCTTTTATTATTCGTTTTTGTCAATATTGCGTTTATTTAAAACGATTTCAACGATCTAAAATGCCGGAAAATGCTTATTTTAAAGCAAAAACAGGCACGTTTTGAGCTTTACCCCTGCGTTTTAACGCGTAAAAACAGCATAAAACGACGAAATTTTTATTATTCGTTTTATTTTATTGCGCCCATTTGAACGATTTCAACGATCTAAAATGCTTCAAAAATGCTTATTTTAGCAAACAGCACGTTTTGAGCTTTTAATCTGCGTTTTAACGCGCACAGCATAAAACGACGAATTTTTTATTATCTGCTTTTTATTAATATTGTTTCCTATTTGAACGATTTCAATGATCTAAAATGCTTGAAAAATGCCATTTTAAAGCAAAAACAGCACGTTTTGAGTTTTAATCTGCGTTTTAACGCGTAAAACAGCGCTAAAAAACGACGAAACCTTTTATATTCGTTTTTATTAATATTGCGTCTATTTGAACGATTTCCAACGATCTAAAAATGCTTGAAAATGCTTATTTTAGCAAAACAGCACGTTTTGAGCTTTTAATCTGCGTTTTAACGCGTAAAACAGCATAAAATGACGAATTTTTATTATTCGTTTTTTATTACTATTGCTTCTATTTAAACGATTTCAACGATCTAAAATGCTTGAAAATGTTTATTTTAGCAAAACAGCACGTTTTGAGCTTTTAATCTGCGTTTTAACGCGTAAACAGCATAAAAACGACGAATTTTTTATTATTCGTTTTATTAATATTGCTTCTATTTTAAACGATTTCAACGATCTAAAATGCTTGAAAATGCTTATTTTAGCAAAACAGCACGTTTTGAGTTTTATCTGCGTTTTAACGCGTAAAACAGCATAAAACGACGAAATTTTTATTATTCGTTTTTATTAATATTGCGTCTATTTGAACGTGATTTCAACGATCTAAAATGCTTGAAAATGCTTATTTTAGCAAAACAGCACGTTTTGAGCTTTAATCTGCGTTTAACAAGTGTAAACAGCACATAAAAAACGACGAATTTTTATTATTCGTTTTTATTAATATTACTATTTGAACGATTTCAATGATCTAAAATGCTTGAAAATGCTTATTTTAGCAAAATACACGTTTTGAGCTTAATCAGCGTTTTAACGCGTAAACAGCAGCGCAAACGACGTTTAAATTTTTATTACCCGTTTTATTATTGCGTCTATTTGAACGATTTCAACGATCTAAAATGCTTAAAATGCTTATTTTAAGGCACAGCACGTTTTGAGTTTTAATCTGCGTTTTAACACGTAAAACAGCTTAAAAACGACAAATTTTTATTATTCGTTTTTATTAATATTGCTTCTATTTTGAACGATTTCAACGATCTAAAAATGCTTGAAAATGCTTATTTTAAAGCAAAACAGCACGTTTTGAGCTTTAATCTGCGTTTTAACGCGTAAAACAGCATAAAAACGACGAAATTTTTATTATTCGTTTTTATTAATATGCCTATTTGAACGATTTCAACGATCTAAAATGCTTGAAAAATGCTTATTTCCAGCCGTAAACAGCATCGTTTTGAGCTTTATTCTGCGTTTTAACGCGTAAAAACAGCATAAAAAACGACGAAATTTTTATTATTCGTTTTTATTTTATTGCGTCTATTTGAACGATTTCTAACGATCTAAAATGCTTGAAAATGCTTTATTTTAGCAAAACAGCACGTTTTGAGCTTTAATCAGCGTTTTAACGCGTAAAACAGCATAAAAACGACGAAATTTTTATTATCTGTTTTTATTAATATTGCTTCTATTTGAACGATTTCACCGATCTTAAAATGCTTTGAAAATGCTTATTTTAAAGTAAAACAGCACGTTTTGAGCTTTCATCTGCGTTTTAACGCGTAAAACAGCATAAAAACGACGAATTTTATTCGTTTTATTAATATTGCTTCTCATTTTTTGAACGATTTCAACGATCTAAAATGCTTGAAAATGCTTATTTTAGCAAAACAGCACGTTTCGAGCTTTAATCTGCGTTTTAACGCGTAAAAAACAGCATAAAAAAAACGACGAAATTTTTATTATTCGTTTTTATTAATATTGCGTTTATTTAAAACGATTTCAACGATCTAAAAATGTGCTTTGAAAATGCTTATTTCCAGCAAAACAAGCACGTTTTGATGCTTTTATTCTGCGTTTTAACGCGTAAAAACAGCATAAAAACGACGAAATTTTTATTCGTTTTTATTTTATTGCGTCTTATTTGAACGATTTCAACGATCTAAAATGCTTCAAAATGCTTATTTTAGCAAAACAGCACGTTTTGAGCTTCAATCTGCGTTTTAACGCGTAAAAACAGCATAAAGTAAAACGACGAATTTTTTATTATCTGCTCTTTTATTAAATATTGCTTCTATTTGAACGATTTCAATGATCTAAAATGCCGTGTGCTTATTTTAGCAAAACAGCACGCTTGGCTTTAATCTGCGTTTAACGCGTAAAACAGCATAAAAAAACGACGAAATTTCTTATTATTCGTTTTTATTAATATTGCGTCTATTTGAACGATTTCAACGATCTAAAATGCTTGAAAATGCTTATTTTGAAAGATTAAAACGCTTATTTCAGCAAACAAGCACGTTTTGAGCTTTAATCTGCGCGTTTTAACGCGTAAACAGCATAAAAACGACGAATTTTATTATTCGTTTTATTGTCACGTTTCCGCCTGAACGATTCTTCAAACGATCTAAAATGCTTGAAAATGCTTATTTGTAGCAAAATGAGCAACGCCGGAGTTTACCCTGCGTTTCAACGCGCAAACAGCATAAAAAACGTCGAAATTTTATTATTCGTTTTTATTAATATTGCGTCTATTTGAACGATTTCAACGATCTAAAATAAGCTGAAAATGCTTATTTTAGCAAAACAGCACGTTTTGAGCTTTAACTGCGTTTAACGAGTAAAAACAGGCATAAAAACGACGAATTTTTTTATTATTCGTTTTTATTAATATTGCTTCTATTTGAACGACGCACGATCTAAAATGCTTGAAAATGCTTATTTTAGCAAAAACAGCAACGCCGGAGCTTTAATCAGCGTTTTAACGCGTAAAACAGCATAAAAAACCGACGCAGTACTTATTATTCTGCTTTATTAATATTGCGTCTATCGAACGGATTTCAACGATTCAAAATGCCGGAAAAATGCTTATTTTAGCAAAACAGCACGTTTTGAGCTTTAATCTGCGTTTTAACACGTAAAACAGCTTAAAAAACGACAAATTTTTTATTATTCGTTTTTATTAATATTGCTTCTATTTGAACGATTTCAACGATCTAAAATGCTTGAAAATGCTTATTTTAAAGCAAAAAACAGCAATGTTTTGAGTTTTAATCTGCGTTTTAATGTATGTAAAACAGCATAAAAAACGACGAAATTTTTATTATTCGTTTTTATTAATATTGCGTCTATTTGAACGATTTCCCACCCGATCTAAAATGCTTGAAAAATGTTTATTTTAGCCAAACAGCACGTTTTGAGTTTATTCTGCGTTTTAACGCGTAAAACAGCATAAAAAAACGACGAAATTTTTATTATTCGTTTTTATTTTATTGCGTCTATTTGAACGATTTCAACGATCTAAAATGCTTGAAAATGCTTTATTTTAGCAAAAACAGCACGTTTTGAGCTTTTAATCTGCGTTTTAACGCGTAAAACAGCATAAAAACAATGTAATCTATTATTCGTTTTTATTATTATTGCTTCTATTTGAACGATTTCAACGATCTAAAATGCTTGAAAATGCTTATTTTAGCAAAAGCAACGTTTTGAGCTTTACTTCCGCGTTTTAACGTAAGCGTAAAAACAGCACATAAAACGACGACGAAATTTTTATTATTCTTTCGTTTTTATTAATATTATGTTCTTACTGAACGATTTCAACGATCTAAAAATGCTTGAAAATGCTTATTTTAAAGCAAAACAGCACGTTTTGAGCTTTAATCTGCGTTTTAACGCGTAAAAACAGCATAAAACGACGAATTTTTATTTATTCGTTTTTTATTAATATTGCGTCTATTTGAACGATTTCAACGGATCTAAAATGCTTGAAAATGCTTATTTCCAGCAAAACAGCACGTTTCGAGCTTTTAATCTGCGTTTTAACGCGTAAAACAGCATAAAAACGACGAAATTTTTATTATCTGTTTTTATTAATATTGCCTTTATTTAAACGATTTCAACGATCTAAAATGTTTTGAAAATGCTTATTTTAGCAAAACAGCACGTTTTATTTTTATTCTGCGTTTTAACGCAAACAGCATAAAAAACGACGAAATTTTTATTATTCGTTTTTGCCTTTTATTGCGTCTATTTGGAACGATTTCAACGATCTAAAAAATGCCTTTGAAAATGCTTATTTTAGCAAAACAGCACGTTTTGAGTCTCTTTAATCTGCGTTTTAACGCGTAAAACAGCATAAAAACGACGAATTTTTATTATTCGTTTTGTCATTATTGCTCTATTTTAAACGATTTCCCAATGATCTAAAATGCTTGCAATCTGCGTTTTAACGCGTAAAAATAAAGCATAAAAACGCATTTAATCTTTTTATTATTCGTTTTTATTAATATTGCGTCTATTTAAAATCTATTTCAACGGGATCTAAAATGCTTGAAAATGCTTATTTGCAGCAAAACAGCACGTTTGAGCTTTAATTCAGGCGTTCTAACGCGTAAAACAGCATAAAAAACGACGAATTTTTGGCTATTCGTTTTTTATTAATATTGCTTCAATTTGGAACGATTTCAACGATCTAAAATGCTTGAAAATGCTTATTTTAGCAAAACAGCACAATGCTTTTTGAGCTTTAATCTGCGTTTTAACGCGTAAAAGCAAAAACGTTTATTCTTTTTATTTTTAGCGCTAAACATTCAACGAAAATGCAAAATGCTTATTTTAGCAAACAGCTTTTGAGTAATCGCTAACGCGTAAAACAGCAAAAACGCTTTTATTTTTTATTATATTGCTCTATTTGAAATTTCAACAATCTAAAATGTTTTATATTTTTTTGCAAAAACGTTTACTTTAATTGTTTGAAAATCTTATTTTAGCAAAACAGACGTAGAATTTTTTATTCTTTTTTAATTGCGTAAACGCTAAAACGATCAAATTTATTATTGCTTGTTTTATTAATAGCGTCTATGAACGATTTAAGTTTTAAAATCTGCGTTTAAACGTTTAAATTAGCAAAACAGCAATTTTTATTATTCTTTTGGTATTAAGCAAAACACATAAAACGAATTTAACATTAAAATTCGTTTATTTTTATTGCATCAGAACGTTTTCAGCTTTAAACTGCTTGAACGCTAAATTAGCAAAACACAAATTTTATTTTTTTTATTAATCGCGTTTTAACGCGTAACAATAAAAAGCTTTTATATCGTTTTTAAAACTTTTGAGTTTATCTGCGTTTTCAACCGTAAACCCTAAAACGACGAAAATTTTATTTTATTAATATTTTCATTTAACCGTTTCAACGCTAAAATAAAGCATAAAACGACGAGATTTTTATTATTCGTTTTTACGCTAAAAAAAACGCTATTTAGTACGTTTTATTAAAATGCTTGAAAATGCTATTTACAAACATCAAATTTGCTTAAATCTGCGTTTTAAGCAAAACAGCATTTGAGCTTTTAATTATTCGTTTTATTAATATTGCATAAAACGACGATTTTCACATCTAATGCTTGAAATTTGCTTCATTTTGAAAACCACGTTTTCAATTTAATCTGCTTTTTAGCAAAACAGCATTTTAACGCGTTTTATAATTCGTTTAAAAATATTGTCTATTTGCGATTTTAGTTAATATGCTTAAGATTTCAGCGATCAAAATGCTTGAATTTATTGTTTAGCAAACGACGTAAGCTTTAATCGCGTTTTAACGGTAAACAGCATAACGAATTTTTTTTTCGTTTCATATTAAAATCTTCTAATCTGAATAATTCAAAATCTAAAATTGAAAATTTATTTTAGCACGTTTTACTTTATCGCGTTTTGAACGATTAAACGATAAAAGCTAAATTTTTATTTTTTTAGCAATACCCCGTTTTAGCATTTAACGCGTCTTAAAGCTTAAAATGCATTAAAACACGACGACTTTTTGAGTTTATTCGTTTTTAATTAAAACGCTTTTTTAAAATTTCAAATTTATAAATGCTCGAAAATGCTTATTTTAGCATACAGCACGTTTGAGCATCTAAATGCGTTTAAGCTAAAACAGCAAAAAACGTTTTTGATATTCGTTTTTACGTAAATTCATCATAAAGACGATTTCACGATCTAAAATTTTGAAAATGCTTATTTGAACAGTTCACGTTAAAAGCTTTAAATGCTTTTTAAGCGTAAAAGCACATATAAATTTAATTCGTATTATGGGTTATATTAATTGCGTCAATTTTAATTCGTTTTTAATCTAAATTGCTTATTTGCTTATTTACAAACACATTTGAAATTTATTGTTAAAACGTTAAGGCTAAAATCGACGTTTTAAACCGTAATAAAACACGAATTTTTATTATTTGTTTTTTAACGATCTTCTATTGAAAATTTATTTTAGCAAAACAGCACGTTTAAGCTTTATTTTACGCGTAAAACAGTAAAACGCTTTTATTTCGTTTTTTTAAACATAAGCGATTTATTATTTCATTCTAATTTTGGGCTTGAACTTATTTCAGCGAAAAAGTTTGAAATTTAATTTTGCAAAAAACGTTTTAGCTTAATCTGCGTTTTTTAATCTAAACATAAAAATGACGATTTTATTATTCGTTTTTAAATTTATGTTTGAACATTTAAACGTCTAAGCGAAAATTTTTAGCTTAAATCTGCGTTTTACGCGTAAATCAGCTTAAGAAAACATATAATGGAATTTTTTAAATTATTCGTCTTTTAAATTTCCGTCTTAAATGCTTCAACGTCTTATTGCTTGAAAACAGCATTTTAGCTTAAAGCTCGTTTTAAGCTTAAAACAGCTTAAAACGAGAATTTTTATTGATTTTTTTATTAATTTTTTTATTGAACGATTTCACGATCTAAAATGCTGAAAATGCTTGTTACAGAAAAAGCTTTAGTTTAATCTGCGTTTTAGACGCGTAAAACAGCATAAAAACGCGAAATTTTTATTATTCGTTTTTATTAATATCGTCTATTTGAACGATTTCAACGATCTAAAATGCTTGAAAATGCTTATTTTAGCAAAACAGCACGTTTTGAGCTTTTAATCTGCGTTTTAACGCGAAAAACGCATAAAACGACAGAATTTTATTATTCGTTTTTTATTAATATTGCTTCTATTTGAACGATTTCAACGATCTAAAATGCTTGAAAATGCTATTTTAGCAAAACAGCACGTTTTGAGTTTTATCTGCGTTTTAACGCGTAAAACAGCATAAAACGACGAATTTTTATTATTGTTTTTATTAATATTGCTTTATTTGAACGATTTCAACGATCTAAAATGCTTGAAAATGCTTATTTTAGCAAAACAGCACGTTTTGAGCTTTTTTCGCGTTTTAACGCGTAAAACAGCAAAAAAAACGACGAAATTTTTATTATTCGTTTTTATTATTGCGTCTATTTGAACGATTTCAACGATCTAAAATGCTTAAAATGTTTTTTTTAAAAGCAAAACAGCACGTTTTGAGCTTTAATCTGCTTTTTAAACGCGTAAAACAGCATAAAACGACGAATTTTTTATTATTCGTTTTTATTAATATTGCTTCTATTTGAACGATTTCAAGATCTAAAATGCTTGAAAATGCTTATTTTAGCAAAACAGCACGTTTTGAGCTTTATTCTGCGTTTTAACGCGTAAAACAGCATAAAACGACGAAATTTTTATTATTCGTTTTTATTAATATTGCGTCTATTTGAACGATTTCAACAATCTAAAATGCTTGAAAATGCTTATTTAGCAAAACAGCACGTTTGAGTTTTAATCTGCGTTTTAACGCTTAAAACACATAAAACGACGAATTTTTATTATTCGTTTTATTTATATTGCTTCTATTTGAACGATTTCAACGATCTAAAATGCTTGAAAATGCTTATTTTAGCAAAACAGCACGTTTTAGCTTAATCGCGTTTAACGCGTAAAACGCATAAAACACGAAACGTTATTTTTATTATTCGTTTTTATTAATTTGTTCTATTTGAACGATTTCAAATCTAAAATGCTTGAAATCTTATTTTAGCAAAACAGCACGTTTTGAGTTTATTCTGGTTTAACGCGTAAAACATATAAAACGACGAAATTTTTATTATTCGTTTTTATTATATGCGTCTATTTGAACGATTTCAACGATTAAAATGCTTGAAAATGCTTATTTTTAAAAACAGCGTTTTGAGTTTTAATCTGCGTTTTAGCGTAAACAGCATAAAACGACGAATTTTTTATTTTGTTTTTATTATTTAGTCTATTTGAAACGATTTCAACGATCTATTTAAAATCAAGTTTTAAACAGCGTTTCGAGTTTTAATCTGCGTTTTAACGCGTAAAAACAGCATAAAACGACGAATTTTTTATTTGCGTTTTTATTAATTAACCTTTATTTAAACGATTTCAACGATCAAAAATTTGAGAATCTATTTTAAGCAAAACAGCAGTTTTAAGTTTTATTGCGTTTTTAACGCGTAAACAGCAAAACCCAATTTTTTTTTTTCGTTTTATGTTAAATGCTTTATTTGACAAAGATTTCAAAAATTTAATCTGCGTTTTAACGCGTAAAACAGCATAAAACAGACGAAATTTTTTATTCGTTTTTTATTTATTGCCATTTATTAACGATTTGCCTTTTTTTAAAAAACGATTTCAACGATCAAAAAATGCTTAAAAAATGCTTATTTTAGCAAAACAGCACGTTTTGAGTTTTAATCTGCTTTTTTTAACGGGGTAAAACGGCAAAAAAAACGACAAATTTTTTTATTATTCTTTTTTATTAAAAATTGTTTCTATTTGAACGATTTCAATGATCAAAAATTTCTTGAAATTTGCTTTTTTAAGGGTAAAACAGCATAAAAACGACAAAATTTTTTTATTATTCGTTTTTTTTTTTATTGCGTCTATTTAAACCCATTTCAACGATCAAAAAATTTTTTGGAAAATGCTTATTTTAAGAAAAAACAGCACTTTTTGATTTTTAATCTGCGTTTTAACGCGAAAAACAGAAAAAAATGACGAATTTTTATTATTCGTTTTTATTAATATTGCGTCTATTTGAACGATTTCAACGATCTAAAATGCTTGAAAATGCTTATTTTTAGCAAAACAGCACGTTTTGAGCTTTAATCTGCGTTTTACGCGAAAAAACACAAAAAAAACGACTTTTTTATTATTCGTTTTTTTTTTTTTGCGCGTTTTTTTTGGTGATTTCAACGATCTAAAATGCTTGAAAATACTTTTTTTAGCAAAACAGCACGTTTTGAGCAATCACGTTTTTAACGCGTAAACAGCATAAAAAAACAAAATTTTTATTATTCGTTTTATTAATATTGTGTCTATTTGAACGATTTCAACGATCTAAAATGCTTGAAAATGCTTATTTTAGCAAAACAGCACGTTTTGAGCTTTAATCTGCTTTTTAAGGGAAAAACAGCATAAAAACGATGAATTTTTATTATTCTTTTTTTATTAATAGTTCTATTTGAACGATTTCAACGTCTAAAATGTTGAAAATGTTTTTTAGCAAAACGCACGTTTTGAGCTTTTATTCTGCTTTTTTAACGCGTAAAACACATCGAGACATTTTTTATTATTCGTTTTTTTTTTTGCGTCTTTTGAACGATTTAACGATCTAAAATGCTTGAAAATGCTTATTTTAGCAAAACAGCACTTTTTGAGTTTTTAATCAGCGTTTTAACGCTAAAAAAACATAAAACGCGTTTTTTTATTCTTTTTTTTTATTAATATTGCCGTTTGAACGATTTCAACGATTAAAATGCTTAAAAAATGCTTATTTTAGCAAAACAGCACTTTTTTGAGCTTTAATCTGCTTTTAACGCAAAACAGCATAAAAATGACAAATTTTTATTATTCTTTTTTTATTAATATTGCTTCTTTTTAAACGATTTAACGATCTCATTCTTGAAAATGCTTATTTTAAACACAGCACGTTTTGAGTTTAATCTGCTTTTAATGCGAAAAAAGTAAAAACGCAAATTTTTATTATTCTTTTTTTTATTCTATTGCCATTTGAAATTTAACGATTAAAATGCGAAAATGCTTATTTTAGCAAAACACCCTTTTTTGAGTTTTAATCTGCGTTTTAACGCGAAAAAACAGATAAAACGCAATTTTTTTATTTTTTTTTTTTTTTTGCGTTTTTTGAACGATTTAAACGATCTAAAATGCAAAAAATCTTTTTTTTGCAAAACAGCACTTTTTTGAGCTTTAATCAGCGTTTTAACGCGTAAAAAAACAAAAAAACGACGAAATTTTTTAAATTTTCGTTTTTTTTTAAATTTGCTTTTTTAACGATTTAAACGATCTTGCAAAAAACTTTTTTTAGCAAAACAGCACTTTTTGAGTTTTATTGCGTTTTATGCGTAAAACAGCAAAAAAAACGACGAATTTTTTTATTATTCTTTTTATTAAATTGCGTCTATTTGAACGATTTCAACGATCTAAAATGCAAAAATGCTTTTTTAGAAAAAACAATTTTTTTTTAATTGGTTTAAAAAAAGAAAAACGACAAATTTTTTTATTCGTTTTTTATTAATTTTTCTTTTTTTAAAAATTTCCAAAAATGCTTGAAATGTTATTTTAGCAAAACAGCACGGGTTTTAATTTTTTCCCTTTTGCGTAAAACAGCATCACGAAATTTTATTATTCTTTTTTTTAAAAAATTTGCGTCTATTTGAACGATTTAAACGATCAAAATGCTTGAAAATGCTTATTTTACCAAAAAATTTTTTTTTTTTTTTTAACGCGTAAAACAGCATAAAAAGGAAATTTTATTATTCTTTTTTTTTTTTATTGGGTCTATTTGAACGATTTCAACGTTTAAAAATGCTTAAAAAATACTTATTTTTAGCAAAACAGCACGTTTTGAGCTTTAACCCAGCGTTTTAACGCGTAAAAAAAACATAAAAAAAAAGGGAAATTTTATTATTCTTTTTTTTAAATTTTTGGTTCATTTGAACGTTTTCCCAACGTTTAAAAAGCTTAAAAATGCTTATTTTAGCAAAACAGCACTTTTTGAGCTTTAATCTGCGTTTTAACGCGTAAAACCTTAAAAACGATAAATTTTTTTATTATTCTTTTTTTATTAATAGTTTCTATTTGAACGATTTCAACGATCTTTGTTTAAAAATGTTTATTTTACCCAAAACAGAAACTTTTTGGGGTTTTACCTGCGTTTTAAGGGCGAAAAACAGCATAAAACGAGGGGAAATTTTTTTATTTTTTTGGGGGGCCGGTTTAAAACGTTTTAAAGACCCCAAAAGCAAAAAGGGCTTTTTTGGAAAAAAGTTTGAGTTTTGATCTGCGTTTTAACGCGTAAAACAGCATAAAACGAGGGGAATTTTTTATTATTCTTTTTTTTATTAATTTTGGGTTTATTAAACGATTTCAACGATCAAAAATTTGCTTAAATTTTTCCCTTTTTTAGAAAACGCATTTGGTTTTAAATTTCCGGTTTTGACGCGTAAAACAGCAAAAAAACGGAAATTTTTTTATTATTCTTTTTTTATTGATTTTTGGCTTTGGGAACGACAACGTTTTAAAAAGGTTGAAAATGTTTTTTTTTAGCAAAACGAAGTTTTGAGCTTTACCGGCGTTTTAACGCGTAAAACAAAAAACAGAAATTTTTATTATTCTTTTTTTTATTTTTTATTGCGTTTATTTAAAAGGGTTTTTCCCAACGATCAAAAATGTTTTGAAAATGTTTTTTTTTAGCAAAACAGACGTTTTGACCCGATTGCTTTTAACGCGTAAAACAGCATAAAAACGACGAATTTTTATTATTCGTTTTTATTAATTTGCTTCTATTAGAACGATTTAAACGATTAAAATGCTTGAAAATGTTTTTTTAAAAGCAAAACACCCTTTTTGAGCTTTAATCTGCTTTTTTTAAGCGAAAAAGAAAAAAACGACGAATTTTTTTATTTTTTCCTTTTTATTGATATTGTTTTCTTTTTGAACGTTTTTAAGGATCTAAAATGTTGAAAATGCTTTTTTTTACCCGGGGGGCATTTTTTTGAGCTTTAATCTGCGTTTTAACGCGTAAAACAGCATAAAATGACAAATTTTTTTATTATTCGTTTTTAATAATATTGCTTCTATTTAAACGATTTAACGATCTAAAATGCTTGAAAATGCTTATTTTAGCAAAACACACGATTTGAGCTTTAATCTGCGTTTTAACGCGTAAAACAGCATAAAACGACGAATTTTTTATTATTTGTTTTATTAATATTGCTTCTATTTGAACGATTTTCAACGATCTAAAATGCTTGAAAATGCTTATTTTAGCAAAACAGCACGTTTTGAGTTTTATTCTGCGTTTTGCGTAAAAACAGCATAAAACGACGAAATTTTTATTATTCGTTTTTATTAATATTGCGTCTATTTGAACGATTTCAACGATCTAAAATGCTTAAAAAATGCTTATTTTAGCAAAACAGCACGTTTCGAGCTTAATCTGCGTTTTAACGCGTAAAACAGCATAAAAACGCGAAATTTTTATTATTCGTTTTTATTAATATTCCGTTTATTTAAACGATTTCAACGATCTAAAATGCTTGAAAATGCTTATTTTAGCAAAAACAGCACGTTTTGAGCTTTATTCTGCGTTTTAACGCGTAAAACAGCATAAAACGACGAATTTTTTATTATTCTTTTTTTATTAATATTGCTTATATTTGAACGATTTCAATGATCTAAAATGCTTTAATCTGCGTTTTAACGCGTAAAACAGCATAAAAACGACGAATTTTTATTATTCGTTTTTATTAATATTGCGTCTATTTGAACGATTTCAACGATCTAAAATGCTTGAAAATGCTATTTTAGCAAAACAGCACGTTTGAGCTTTAATCTGCGTTTTAACGCGTAAAACAGCATAAAACGACGAAATTTTTATTATTCGTTTTTATTACTATTGCTCATTTGAACGATTTCAACGATCTAAAATGCTTGAAAATGCTTTATTTTAGCAAAACAGCACGTTTTGAGCTTTAATCTGCGTTTTAACGCGTAAAACAGCATAAAAACGACGAAATTTTTATTATTCGTTTTTATTATTATTGCGTCTATTTGAACGATTTCAACGATCTAAAATGCTTGAAAATGCTTATTTTAAGCAAAACAGCACGCTTTTGAGCTTTTAATCTGCGTTTTAACGCGTAAAACAGCATAAAAACGCATCGAAATTTTTATTATTCGTTTTTATTAATATTGCGTCTATTTGAACGATTTCAACGATCTAAAATGCTTGAAAATGCTTATTTTAGCAAAACAGCACGTTTGAGTTTTAATCTGCGTTTTAACGCGTAAAACAGCATAAAAACGACGAAATTTTTATTATTCGTTTTATTAATATTGCTCTATTTGAACGATTTCAACGATCTAAAATGCTTGAAAATGCTTATTTTAGCAAAACAGCACGTTTTGAGTTTTAATCTGCGTTTTAACGCGTAAAACAGCATAAAACGCGAAATTTTTATTATTCGTTTTTATTAATATTGCGTCTATTTGAACGATTTCAACGATCTAAAATGCTGAAAATGCTTATTTTAGCAAAAAACAGCACGTTTTGAGCTTTAATCTGCGTTTTAACGCGTAAAACAGCATAAAAACGACGAAATTTTTATTATTCGTTTTTATTAATATTGCGTCTATTTGAACGATTTCAACGATCTAAAATGCTTGAAAATGCTTATTTTAGCAAAACAGCACGTTTTGAGCTTTAATCTGCGTTTTAACGCGTAAAACAGCATAAAAACGACGAAATTTTTTATTATTCGTTTTTATTAATATTGCGTCTATTTGAACGATTTCAACGATCTAAAATGCTTGAAAATGCTTATTTTAGCAAAACAGCACGTTTTGAGTTTTAATCTGCGTTTTAACGCGTAAAACAGCATAAAAACGACGAATTTTTATTATTCGTTTTTATTAATATTGCTCTATTTGAACGATTTCAACGATCTAAAATGCTGGAATTTTATTATTCGCCTTTTTATTACGTCTATTTGAACGATTTCCCAACGATCTAAAATGCTTGAAAATACTTATTTCAAAACAGCACGTTTTGAGCTTTATTCTGCGTTTTAACGCGGCAAAACAGCATAAAACGACGAAATTTTATTATTCGTTTTATTTTTATTGCGTCTATTTTGAACGGATTTTAACGATCTGCACGTTTGAAAAATGCTTTATTTTAGCAAAACAGCACGTTTTGAGCTTTGATCTGCGTTTAACGGTAAACAGCATAAAACGACGAATTTTTTTATTATTCGTTTTTATTAATATTGCTTCTATTTGAACGATTTCAACGATCTAAAATGCTTGAAATGCTTATTTTTGTGCAAACAGCACGTTTTGAGCTTTTAATCTGCGTTTTAATCGCGTAAAACAGCATAAAACTAATGTGAAATTTTTATTATTCGTTTTATTTTTATTGCGTCTATTTGAACGATTTCAACGATCTAAAATGCTTGGAAAATGCTTTATTTTAGCAAAACAAAGCACGTTTTGAGGTTTAATCTGGTGTTTTAATCGCGTGCAGTAAAACAGCATAAAACGGACGAATTTTTATTATTCGTTTTGCATTAATATTACTTCTATTTGAACGATTTAAATCGATCTAAAATGCCTGGAAATGCTTTATTTTAGCAAAAACAGCACGTTTTGAGCTTTAATTCGCGTTTTTAACGCGTATAACAGCATAAAAAACGGGCGAAATTTTTATTATTCGTTTTTATTAATATTAAGTGTCTATTTGAACGATTTCAACGATCTAAAATGCTTGGAAATGCTTATTTTAGCAAAACAGCACACATTTTGAGTTTTTAATCTGCGTTTTAACGCGTAAAACAAAAGCATAAAACGACGAATTTTTTTATTATTCGTTTTTATTAATATTGCTTCTATTTGAACGATTTCAACGATCCAAAAATGCTGAAAATGCTTATTTTAGCAAACAGCACGTAAGTTGAGTTTTTAATCTGCGTTTTAACGCGGCGTGAAACAGCATAAAACGACGAAATTTCATATTCGTTTTTATTAATATTGCGTCTATTTGAAACGATTTCAAACGTGATCTAAAATGCTTGAAAATGCTTATTTTAAGCAAAACAGCACGTTTTGAGCTTTTAATCTGCGTTTTAACGCGTAAAATGAAAAGCATAAAAAATACGAATTTTTATTATTCGTTTTTATTACTATTGCGTCAATTTGAACGATTTCAACAATCTAAAATGCTTGAAAATGTTTATTTTAGCAAAAACAGCACGTTTTGAGCTTTAACCTGCGCGTTTAACGTGAAACAGCATAAAACGACAAAATTTTTATTATTCCGTTTTTATTAATATTGTTTCGTTTGAACGATTTCAACGATTTAAATGCTTGAAAATGCTTTATTTTAGCAAAACAGCACGTTTTGTTTAATCTGCGTTTTAACGCGTAAACAGCACAAAAACGACGAATTTTATTATTCGTTTTATTAATATTGCTTCTATTTGAACGATTTCAAATAATCTAAAATGCTGGAAAAATGCTTATTTCAGCAAAACAGCACGTTTTGAGTTTTTAATCTGCGTTTTGACGCGTAAAATGGCGCATAAAACAACGAATTTTTATTATTCGTTTTTTGCCATTGCTTCTATTTGAACGATTTCAACAATCTAAAATGCTGAAAATGTTTACGCAGCAAAACAGCACGCGTTTTGAGTTTTAATCTGCGTTTTGACGCGTAAAATGGCATAAAACAACGAAATCTTTTATTATTCGTTTTTATTAATAAGTTCATTTGAACGATTTCAACGATCTAAAAATGCTTCGAAAAATGCTTTATTTTAGCAAAACAGCACGTTTTGAGTGTTTAATCTGCGTTTTAACGCGTAAACAGCATAAAAACCTAATGAATTTTTATTATTCGTTTTTATTAATATTGCCGATTGAAACGATTTCAATGACTCCAAAAATGCCTGAAAATGCTTATTATTTTAGCAAAACAGCACGTTTTGAGCTTTTAATCTGCGTTTAACGCGGCAATAAGCACAAAACGGCGAAATTTTTTATTATTCGTTTTGCCAATATTGCGTCTATTTAACGATTTCAACGATCTAAAATGCTTGAAAATGCTATTTTGCGCAAAACAGCTAATGTTTGAGCTTTAATTCATGTTTTACCCGCGTAAAACAGCATAAAAACGACGAATTTTTATTATTCGTTTTTATTATTAAGTTTCAGTTTTGAACGATTTCAACGATCCAAAATGCTTCTGAAAAATGCTTATTTTTGCAAAACAGCACGTTTTGAGTTTTAATCTGCGTTTTAACGCGTAAAAGAATAAAAACGACGAAATTTTTATTATTCGTTTTTTTAAATTGCTTCTATTTGAACGATTTCAACGATCTAAAATGCTTGAAAATGCTTATTTTGAAAAGATGTTTTGAGCTTAATCTGCTTTAACGCGTAAACAGCATAAAACGACGAATTTTATTATTCGTTTTTATTAATAGCATGAAACGATTTCAACGATCTAAAATGCTTGAAAATGCTATTTTGCAAAACAGCATTTTATTTTAATCTGCGTTTTAACGCAAAACAGCAAAACGACGAATTTTTATTATTCGTTTTTATTAATATTGCGTCTAGAACGATTTTTAACGATCTAAATGCTTGAAAATTTTTACAAAACAGCACGTTTTGAGCTTTAAATCTGCGTTTTAAGCAAAACAGCATAAAACGACGAATTTTTATTAATCGTTTTTATTTATTGCTTTTATTTGAACGATTTCAACGATCTAAAATGCTGAAAATGCTTATTTTAGCAAAACAGCTAGTTTTGAAAACCTTTTTAACGCGTTAACGCGTAAAACAGCATAAAACGACGTTTTTATTCGTTTTTATTAATTTGCTTCTATTTGAACGATTTCAACGATCTAAAATGTTTGAAAATGCTTATTTTAGCAAAACAGCACGTTTTGAGCTTTAATCTGCGTTTTAACGCGAAAAAAAACAAAAAAACGACGAATTTTTATTATTCTTTTTTTTTAAAATATTGCTTCTATTTGAACGATTTCAACGATCTAAAATGCTTGAAAATGCTTTTTTTAGAAAAAACAGCACGTTTTGAGTTTTAATCTGCGTTTTAACGCGTAAAACAGCAAAAACAAAAAATTTTTATTATTCGTTTTTTTTAAATTTGCTTCATTTGAACGATTTCAACGATCAAAAAAGTTTAAAAAGCATTTTAGCAAAACAGCACGTTTTGAGCTTTAATCGCGTTTTAACGCGAAAACAGCAAAAAAACGACAAATTTTTTTATTATTCGTTTTTATTAATATTGCGTCTATTTGAACGATTTCAAGATCTAAAATGCTTGAAAATGTTAAGCAAAACAGCCGTTTTGATTTTTTAATCGCGTTTTAACGCGAAAACGCATAAAACGACAATTTTTTTATTATTCTTTTTTTATTAATATTGCCTATTTGAACGATTTAACGATCAAAAATGCTTAAAAGCATAGCAAAACAGCACGTTTTAAATCGCGTTTTAACGCGAAAAAACAGCATAAAAAGACAAAATTTTTATTATTCGTTTTTTTTAAAATTTTGCCAATTTGAAGATTTCCGATCTAAAATGCTTAAAAATGTTTTTTGGCCGACGTTTTGAGTTTAATCGCGTTTTAACGCGAAAAAAGCATAAAAAGACAAAATTTTTTGATTCGTTTTTTTTAAATATTCGCAAATTTGAACGATTTCAACGATCTAAAATGCTTGAAAAGCTTATTTTGAAAAACAGCACGTTTTGAGCTTTAATCGCGTTTTAACGCGTAAAAATAAAACACGAAATTTTTTTTCTTTTTTAAATATTGTTTCTATTTGCGATTTCAACGATCTAAAATGTTTTGAAAATGCTTATTTTAAAAACAAATTTTGAGTTTTAATCTGCGTTTTAATTTTTAAACAGCATAAAAGACGAATTTTTTTTATTCGTTTTTAAATTTGTTTCATTTGAACATTTCAACGATCTAAAATGCTTGAAAATGCTTATTTTGGCCGCCGTTTTGAGCTTTAACGGTTTTAACGCGAAAACAGCATAAAAGACGAAATTTTTTTATTCGTTTTTTTAATATTGCGTCATTTGAACGATTTAAACGATCTAAAATGCTTAAAAATGCTTATTTTGAAAACCCCTTTTTGGTTTTAATCGCTTTTTAACGCGTAAACAGCAAAAAAACGACGAATTTTTTTATTCTTTTTTTAAATATTGCTCTATTTGAAATTTCAACGATCTAAAATGCTTAAAAATGTTTATTTTAGCAAAACAGACGTTTTGATTTTTAATCTGCGTTTTAACGCGTAAAACAGAAAAAAATGAAAAATTTTTATTATTCGTTTTTATTAATATTGCGTCTATTTGAACGATTTAACGACAAAATGCTTAAAAAATGCTTATTTAGCAAACAGCACGTTTTATTTCATTCGGTTTTAACGCGTAAAAACATAAAAAACACGAAATTTTTATTATTCGTTTTTTTTTTATTGCGTCTATTTGAAGATTTCAACGATCTAAAATGCTTGAAAATGCTTATTTTAGAAAAAACAGCACGTTTTGAGTTTTAATCTGCTTTTTAACGCGTAAAACAGCAAAAAAACGACGAAATTTTATTTTTCCTGTTTTTATTAATATTGCGCTATTTGATCGATTTCAACGATCTGAAATGCTTAAAAATGCTTTTTTTGAAAACAGCACGTATTGAGTTTTAATCTGCGTTTTAACGCAAACAGCAAAAAACGACAATTTTTATTATTCGTTTTTTTATTCTTTTTGAAGGGATTTCAACGATCTAAAATGCTTGAAAATGCCTATTTTAGCAAAACAGCACGTTTTGAGTTTTAATCAGCGTTTTAACGCGTAAAACAGCAAAAAAACACGTTTTTTATTATTCGTTTTTTTAAAATACTGCGCTATTTGAACGATTTCAACGATCTAAAATGCTTAAAAATGCTTATTTTAGAAAAAACAGCACTTTTTGGGTTTTTAATCTGCGTTTTAACGCGAAAAACGCTAAAACGACAATTTTTTTATTCGTTTTTTTAATATTGTTTTTTTTGAACGATTTAAAAGATCTAAAAATGCTTGAAAATGCTTTTTTTAAAAACAGCACTTTTTGAGCTTTAATTCTTTTTAACGCGTAAAACAGCAAAAAAATGACGAAATTTTTATTTTTCTTTTTTAATTTGGGTCTTTTTAACGATTTCAACGATCAAAAATGCTTGAAAATGCTTATTTAGCAAAAAGCACGTTTTATTTATTCTGGTTTTAAGGGTAAAACAGCATAAAAAACGAAAAATTTTTTATTATTCGTTTTTATTTTTATTGCGTCTATTTGAACGATTTCAACGATCTAAAATGCTTAAAATGTTTTTTTAGCAAAACAATTTTTGAGCTTTAATCTGCGTTTTAACGCGTAAAAACAAAAAACGACAAATTTTTTTTTTCGTTTTTTTAAATATTGCTTTTTTTTTTAAACGATTTAAACGATCTAAAATGCTTGAAAATGTTATTTTAAAAAAAACAGCACGTTTTTGAGCTTTAATCTGCTTTTTAAAGGGAAAACAGCATAAAACGACAAAATTTTAATTTTTCTTTTTTTATATTGCAAAAGCCTTTTGATTTTAACGTTTTAAAAGCTTAAAAAAAAAACGACGATTTTAACTTTTATTAATTTGCGCTTATTAACATAAAACGACAATTTTTAAAAATTTTTCTTTTTAAAAAAGCTTTTTGAGTTTAATCTTTTTAAGCTTAAGCAAAAAAGTTTGGTTTTAAAATGGTTTACGAGGGGAAAAACTAAAGGTTGTTTGGGAAATAGGTTTTGTGGGATTTTGTAACCTTATTGAATTAATTTTTTTTTCCTTGGTCCCACTTAAAACTTATCTTTGTAACTTCAAAAACTCCGCACAAAAATTTTTTCGGAAAACTTCAAAAAGGGAGAAAATCCATTTTTTGAGCATGCCGCAGTGGTGGAACGGAAGACGGCACCCCCGAGATAACGGCCCCGCTCCGTTTTCCCGGGAAACGGGGGGTAACCGGATCGGGTCTCTGAAGTTCCTGAAGTCACCCAACTCGAAAACGTACACGTCAAAACAAAATTTTTAAACGTTTTAAATATCGTCAGAACGTTTTTTAAAATAAAATTTAAAATTGCTTTATTTAAAAAACAACGTTTAAAGCTTAAAATCTTTTTTAGCAAAACAGCTTTTGAGTTTTAATTCTTTTTATTAAACCTTTTAACGAATTTTAACGTTTGTTAAAATGCTTATTTTGAACCCGTTTAAGTTTTAAAATTTGTTTTTAAAAGCTTAAACAAAAACCACGTTTTTTATTTTCTTTTTTAATTTTAATGCTCTTTGAACGTTTTTTAACGTTATTTAAAATGCTTATTTTAAGAAAACAGACATTTGGTTTAATTGCTTTTAGCAAAACAGCAAAACGATTTTTTATTCGTTTTTATTAAAGCTAGAACGATTTAAAATCTTTTTTTAAATTCCCTTTTTGAACGATTTGAGTTTAATTTTTTAAAAGGTAAGAAAAAACACGAATTTTATTTTCTGCTTTTATTAAAGTCTATTGAAATTTAAATCTTTTAAATGTTGCGTTATTTAGAAAAAACTTTAAAAATTTAATCTTTTTTACAAAACAGCTTTTTGAGTTTTATTCGCTTTTTTTTAAACTTATTGAACGATTTAACGTTAAAATGTTAAAATGCTTATTTTGAAAACCACGTTTTAAGTTTTAATCTTTTTTAAACGCAAAACAGCATCGAGTTTTTAATTTCTTTTTTAAAAAAAATTTTTTATTGAAATTTAATCAAAATTTTAAAATTGCTTATTTAACACAGCACGTTTTATTTAAAAATTTTTTTTTTAGCAAAACAGCATGATTTTTTAATTCGTTTTTTAAAAAAACGCCTTTTAAAGTATTTCCGTTTTAAATTTGAAATGCTTATTTTAAAAAACACACGTTTTTTTTAAAAAAATTTGCTTTTTAAGCAAAACATTTTACAAATTTTTTATTAAAAATAAAAAATTTTATTTTCGTTTAAATTAAAATTGTTTTAAATTTAAATTTCACAAAAACAAAAATTTTATTTAAAAAACGCTTTTATTTTTAATTGTTTTAAAACGAAACAAAATTTTAACGTTTTTTTAAATTATTTTTATTTGGGATTTAACGATTTAAAATCTAAAATGTTTTTTGAAAAAGCATTTTGAAAAATTGCGTTTTAACGCTTTTAAAAGCTAAAAAACACAAATTTTAACGTTTTATTATATTCGTTTTTTTTTAACGATTTAACGATTTAAATGCTTAAAATGCTTAAATTAAAACCAGCAGGGGTTTTTGGTTTTACCGGTAAACGCTAAAAGCAATAAAACCGTTTTTATTATTTTTTTTTATTTGCATTTAACGATTTAAATCTAAAATGCTTGAAAAATTTTGACCCTTTTTTGGTTTTAACGCTTTTAAAACGCTAAAAACGACGAATTTTTTATTATTCTTTTTTTAATATTGCTTCTATTTGCAAACGATTTAAAATTTTAAAAGGGATTTGAAAACCCCTTTTTTGAAAAATTTGGTTTAACGCTTTTAAAACGCAAAAAAACACATTTTTAACGTTTTTATTATAATTGTTATTTTTTTTAAATTTCAACGATCTAAAATGCTTGAAAATGCTTATTTTAGCAAAACAGCACTTTTTGAGTTTTAATCTGCGTTTTAACGCGTAAAACAACATAAAACGACGAATTTTTATTATTCGTTTTTATTAATATTGCTTCTATTTGAACGATTTCAACGATCTAAATGGAAAATGATTTTAAAAGAAACGTTTTGAGCTTTAATCTGCGTTTTAACGCGTAAAACAGCATAAAAAGACAATTTTTATTATTCGTTTTTATTAATATTGCTTCTTTTGAACGATTTCAACGATCTAAAAATGCTTGAAAATGCTTATTTTAGCAAAACAGCCGTTT
>NW_027046266.1:0-28662 GCF_025399875.1 Dalotia coriaria | reverse complement strand
AACCGATTATAAAAACGTGTTTTTGCTTTTTTCGCGTTTCGGGGAAGCTCAAAACGTCTGTTTTGCAAAAATAAGCATTTTCAAGCATTTTAGATCGTTGAAATGTTCAAATAGAACTATTAATAAAAACGAATAATAAAAATTTTTTTAGGGCTGTTTTACGCGTTAAAACGCAGTTTAAAAACCCAAAAAATGCTTTTTGCAAAAAAAACATTTTCAAGCATTTTAGATCTTTGTTTTCCCAAATAAAGAGATTAAAAAAACGAATAATAAAAATTCGTCGTTTTTATGCTGTTTTACGTTAAAACGCGTTAAAACCAAAACTTTTTTGCTAAAATAACAATTTCAAGCTTTTTTAGATCGTTGAAATCGTTCAAATGACGCAAAAAAAAATAAAACGAATAAAAAAAATTTCGTCTTTTTTTAGGGCTGTTTTAGGGTTAAAACGCGAATAAAGCTCAAAACATGCTGTTTTCCCAAAATAAGCAAAGTTTTTTAGTCGTTAAATCGCAAATAGACGCAATATTAAAAAAAATAAAAAAAAAATTTCGTTTTTTTGCTTTTTACGCAAAAACGCAGTTTAAAAAACAAAACTCTTTTTTTGCTAAAATAAACATTTTCGAAAGATCTTAAATCGCAAATAAAAACAATATTAAAAAAAAACGTTAAAAAAAATTCGTCTTTTTTATGCTGTTTTGCGTTAAAACGCAGTTTAAAAAACTAAAAACGGTTTTTTTTAAAAAAAACATTTTCAAGCTTTTTTAGATCGTTAAAATCTTTTTAAATAGGGCAATATTAAAAAAAACAAATTTAAAAAATTTTTCATTTTTGCTGTTTTCGCGTTCGCAGTTTAAAAACTAAAAACTCTGGAAAAAAACATTTTAAAGTTTTTAGTCGTTGAAAGGGTTTTCAAAAAACCAATATTAAAAAAACGAATAATAAAAATTTTGGGTTTTTCTGTTTTACGCTTAAAACGCAGATTAAACTCAAAACGTGCTTTTTTGCAAAAAAGCATTTCAAGCATTTTAGATGTTGAAATCGTTCAAATAGGCGCAATTTTTAAAAAAACGAATAAAAAAAATTTCGTCGTTTTATGCTGTTTTACGCTTTAAAAACGCGTTAAAGCTCAAAACGTGCTGTTTTAAAATAAGCTTTTTCAAGCATTTTAGATTTTGAAATCGTTCAAATGGGGCAATAAAATAAAAACGAATAATAAAATTTCGTCGTTTTAGCTTTTTTACGCTTTAAAAACCAAAAAAATAAAATTTTCGTTTTGAAAAAATTTAAAACTTTTTAAGTTTTTTTAAATTTTAAATTTTAAATCGTTTTTTAAAACGAAAAAAAAAATTTTTCCTTTTTTGTGTTTTGTTTTAAAAGCTTTAAAAAAAGCTAAAACGTGTTTTAAAAAAAAAATTTTTCAATTTTAAAGGAAATTTTCTAAAGCTTAAAAATAAAACGAAAAAAAAAAAACCTTTTTGCTGTTTTGGGCAAAAGAAATTAAAGCTAAAACGGGGTTTTTAAAAAATAAGTTTTTTAATTTTTAAGGGAAATAAAATCGCTTTAATAAAAAGAAAAAAAGGGTTTTTCGTTTTTTTTTTCTTAAAAACGCGATTAAAGTCAAAAGCTTTTTTAAAAAAAAAATTTTTTTTTGTGGAAACGTTTAAAAACGAAAATTTTAAAAAAAAAGGGGGGAAAAAAAAAACTTTTTTTTTTTTTTTTAAAAAAACCAAAAAAAAAGGGTTTTTTAAAAAATTTGCTTTTAAAACTTTTAGCGTTAAACGTTAAAAGTAAAATTTCAAAATAAAAATTTCGCTTTTTTCGTTTACCCGTTAAAACGCAAATTAAAAAAAAGGCGTTTTTTAAAATGCTTTTAAGCTTTTAGCGTTAAACGTTAAATAAAGCTTTTAAAAAAAAAAAAAAAAAAAAAGCTTTTATCTTTTTACCCGTTAAAAGCAATTAAAATAAAACGGTTTTTTAAAATCTTTTTTTTAAACGTTAAACCTTAAATAACGTTTTTAAAAAAGTTTAAAAAAAGGTTTTTTTTTTTTTTAAAAACGAAAAAATAAACTTTTTTTTTTTTAAAATGCATTTTAAGTTTTTAACCCCGTTAAAGTTCAAATGGTTTAAAAAAAAGAATTAAAAATTGTCGTTTTTTTTTTTACGCTTAAACCGATTAAATAAAACTTTTTTTGTTTAAAAAAGTTTTTAAAAGCATTTTAACTTAAAATCTTTTCAAAAAAGAAATTTAATAAAAACGAAAATAAAAAAAATTTTTTTTGTTTTACGCGAAAAAAAGCGTTAAAAAAAGGCTTTTTTCCCAAAAAAATTTTTTTAAAATTTTAACTTAAATCTTTAAAATTTGGCCAAATTAAAAAAAAATAAAAAACTTTTTTATCTTTTTTGCGAAAAAAACGCGTTAAAAACCAAAAAGGGGTTTTTAAAAAAAGCTTTTAAAATTTTTAATTTAAATTTAAATAAAAATTTAAAAAAAAAAAAAAAATTTTTGTTTTTTTTTTTAAAAAATTAAACCCCAAAAAAAAAAAAATTTTTAAATTTTAAAAATCGTTGAAAGCAAATAAAAATTAATAAAAACGAAAATTTTTTTTTTATTTTTTTTAGCAAAAGGAAAAAGTCCTTTTTTTTGCAAAAAAGCATTTTAACTTTTAAAAAATTTTTTTAAAAAAATATTAATAAAAACGAATAAAAAAATTCTTTTTTTTTATGCTGTTTTAGGGTTAAAACGCAGATTAAAAAAAAACTGCTGTTTTGAAAAAAAACATTTTCAAGCATTTTAGATCGTTGAAATCGTTAAATAACCAATATTAATAAAAACGAATAATAAAAATTTTATTTTTTTTTTTTTAAAAAAAAAAAAAAATTTTGTTTTTAAAATTTTTTTTTTTAAAACGTTAAATTTTAAATATAAAAAAAAAAAAAAAAAAATTTTTTTTTTTTGGTTTTTTTAAAAAAATTAAAACTCCTTTTTTTTCATTTTCAAGCATTTTAGATTGTTGAAATCGTTCAAATAGAAATATTAATAAACGAATATAAAATTCGCTTTATGCGTTAACGTTAAAACGTCGTATTAAACTTAAACGCGTTAACTTGTAAAACTAAAGTCTTTTTGCATTTTAATGCATTTTAAATAGAACGTAAATTTAATAACGAATATTAAAAAATCGCATTTTATGCTGTTTTCGCGTTATAAAGCAGTTTAAGCTAAAACGCGTTAAGCTCAAAATGCATTTTGCAAAATAAGATTTTCAGATTTTAGATGTTGAAATCGTTCAAAATAGAAATATATTAATAAAAACGAATAATAAAAATTTCGTCGTTTTTATGCTGTTTTACCGTTAAAACGCAGATTAAAGCTCAAAACGTGCTGTTTTGCTAAGATAAGCATTTTCAAGCATTTTAGATCATTGAAATCGTTTAAATAGAAGCAATATTAAAAAAAAGAATAATAAAAATTCGTCGTTTTATGCGTGTTTTACGCGTTAAAACGCAGATTAAAACTCAAAACGTGCTGTTTTATTAAGCATTCAAGCATTTTAGATCTTGAAACTTCTATAGATCAATATAATATACGAATAAAAAATTTAATAAAGTTTATCTGTTAAATTAAACGCTTTTAAAGCTTTTCGCTGTTTTAAAATTAACTTTTCAAACGTTGTGTTAAATCTTCAAAAAAGCATTTTAATATAAACGATAAATCGTTCAAATAGTTACGCGTTAATAAGATTAAAACTAAAACTTGTTTTTAATTTTACTTTTAAATTTTAGATTAAAGTCAAACCGTTAGCATATTAATAAATAAGCATTATAAAATTTGTCGTTTTATGATTTCAAGCGTTAAAAGCAGATTAAATAAAACGCGTAATGCAAAATTACTATTTTAAGCTTTTAACGTTAAATCCGTTCAAATAAGCATATTGTAAATTGAATAAAAAATTCGCATTTTAGCGTTTACGTTAAAAGCAGATTAAACTCAAAAGTCTGTTTGCAAAATAAGCACAAGCATTTTAGATGTAAACGTTCAAAAGAAGAATATTAAAATTTTCGCTTTTAATGTTTCGTCGTTTAACGCAGAATAGGCTAAAACGGTGATTCAAAATGCGTTTTCAAGCATTTTAGACGTTTAAAGTTCAATATTGAAATTATTAAAAAACGATATTAATAAAAACGAATATAATTTTCGTCGTTTTTATGCGTTTTACGCGTTAAAACGCAGATAAAGCTCAAAACGTGCTGTTTTGCTAAAATAACATTTTCAAGCATTTTAGATCGTTGAAATCGTTCAAATAAGAGCAATATTAATAAAACGAATAATAAAAATTCGTCGTTTTTATTGTTTTACGCGTTAAAACGCAGATTAAAGCTCAAAACGTGCTGTTTTGCTAAAATAAGCATTTTCAAGCATTTTAGATCATTGAGATCGTTTAAATAGAAGCAATATTAATAAAAACGAATAATAAAATTCGTCATTTTATGCTGTTTTACGCGTTAAAACGCAGATTAAAGCTCAAAACGTGCTGTTTTGCTAATATAAGCATTTTCAAGCATTAGATCGTTGAAATCGTTCAAATAGACGCAATTATAATATAAACGAATAATAAAATTTCTCGTTTTAATGCTGTTTTACACGTTAAAACGCAGATTTAAAGCTCAAAACGTGCTGTTTTGCTAAATAAGCATTTTTCAACATTTTAGAACGTTGAAATCGTTCAAATAGAAATAATATTAATAAAAACGAATAATAAAAATTTCGTCGTTTTATGCTGTTTTACGCGTTAAAACGCAGATTAAAGCTCAAAACGTGCTGTTTTGCTAAGATAAGCATTTTCAAGCATTTTAGATCATTGAAATCGTTTAAATAGAAGCAATATTAATAAAAACGAATAATAAAAATTCGTCATTTTTATGCTGTTTTACGCGTTAAAACGCAGATTAAAGCTCAAAACGTGCTGTTTTGCTAATATAAGCATTTTCAAGCATTTTAGATCGTTGAAATCGTTCAAATAGACGCAATATTAATAAAAACGAATAATAAAATTTCGTCGTTTTTATGCTGTTTTACACGTTAAAACGCAGATTAAAGCTCAAAACGTGCTGTTTTGCTAAAATAAGCATTTTCAAGCATTTTAGATCGTTGAAATCGTTCAAATAGAAGCAATATTAATAAAACGAATAATAAAAATTCGTCGTTTTTATGCTGTTTTACGCGTTAAAACGCAGATTAAAACTCAAAACGTGCTGTTTTGCTAAAATAAGCATTTTCAAGCATTTTAGATCGTTGAAATCGTTCAAATAGAAGCAATATTAATAAAAACGAATAATAAAAGTTCGTCGTTTTAAGCTGTTTTACGCGTTAAAACGCAGATTTAAAACTGAAAACGTGCTGTTTTGCTAAAATAAGCATTTTCAAGCATTTTAGAACGTTGAAATCGTTCAAATAGACGCAATATTAATAAAAACGAATAATAAAAATTTCGTCGTTTTATGCTGTTTTACGCGTTAACGCAGATTAAAGCTAAACGTGCTGTTTAGCAAAATAAGCATTTTCAAGCATTTTAGATAGTTGAAATCGTTCAAATGAAGCAAATATAAAAACGAATAATAAAAATTCGTCGTTTTATTAGTTTTACGCATTAAAACGCAGATTAAAGCTCAAAACGTGCTGTTTTGCTAAAATAAGATTTTCAAGCATTTTAGATCGTTGAAATTGTTCAAATAGACGCAATATTAATAAAAACGAATAATAAAATTTTCGTCGTTTTATGCTGTTTTACGTTAAAACGCAGAATAAAGCTCAAAACGTGCTGTTTTGCTAAAATAAGCATTTTCAAGCATTTTAGATCGTTGAAATCGTTCAAATAGAAGCTTTTAATAAAAACGAATAATAAAACGTCGTTTTATGCTGTTTTACGCGTTAAAACGCAGATTAAAGCTCAAAACGTGCTGTTTTGCTAAAATAAGCATTTTCAGCATTTTAGATCGTTAAACGTTCAAATAGACGCAATATTAATAAAATCGAATAATAAAAATTGTCGTTTTTGTCGTTTTACGCGTTAAAACGCAGATTAAAGCTCAAAACGTGCGTTTTGCTGTAAATAAGCATTTTCAAGCATTTTAGATCGTTGAAATCGTTCAAATAGAAGCAATATTAATAAAAACGAATAATAAAAATGTCGTTTTTATGCTGTTTTACGCGTTAAAAAACGCAGATTAAAGCTGAAAACGTGCTGTTTTGCTAAAATAAGCATTTCAAGCATTTTAGAACGTTGAAATCGTTCAAATAGACGCAATATTAATAAAAACGAATAATAAAATTTCGTCGTTTTATGCTGTTTTACGCGTTAAAACGCGGATTAAAAGCTCAAAACGTGTTGTTTTGCTAAATAAGCATTTTCAAGCATTTTAGATCGTTGAAATCGTTCAAATAAACGCAATATTAAAAAACGAATAATAAAAATTCTCGTTTTATAAGCTGTTTTACGCGTTAAACGCAGAATAAAGCTCAAAACGTGCTGTTTTGCTAAATAAGCATTTTAAAAGAATTTTAGATCGTTGAAATCGTTCAAATAGAAGAATATTAATAAAAACGAATAATAAAAAATTGTCGTTTTTATGCTGTTTTACGCGTTAAACGCAGATTAAAAGCTCAAACGTGCTGTTTTGCTAAAATAAGCATTTTCAAGCATTTTAGATCGTTGAAATCGTTCAAATAGAAGCAATATTAATAAAACGAATAATAAAAATTCGTCGTTTTATGCTGTTTTACGCGTTAAAACGCAGATTAAAAGCTCAAAACGTGCTGTTTTGCTAAAATAAGCATTTTCAAGCATTTTAGATCGTTGAAATCGTTCAAATAGAAGCAATATTAATAAAAACGAATAATAAAAATTCGTCGTTTTATGCTGTTTTACGCGTTAAAACGCAGATTAAAGCTCAAAACGTGCTGTTTTGCTAAAATAAGCATTTTCAAGCATTTTAGATCGTTGAAATCGTTCAAATAGAGCTAATATTAATAAAAACGAATAATAAAAATTCGTCGTTTTTATGCTGTTTTACGCGTTAAACGCAGATTAAAGCTCAAAACGTGCTGTTTTGCTAAGAAAGCATTTTCAAGCATTTTAGACGTTGAAATCGTTCAAATAGACGCAATATTAATAAAAACGAATAATAAAATTTTCGTCGTTTTATGCTGTTTTACGCGTTAAAACGCAGATTAAAGCTCAAAACGTGCTGTTTTGCTAAATAAGCATTTTCAAGCATTTTAGATCGTTGAAATCGTTCAAATAGAAGCAATATTAATAAAAACGAATAATAAAAAATTCGTCGTTTTATGCTGTTTTACGCGTTAAAACGCAGATTAAAGCTCAAAACGTGCTGTTTTGCTAAAATAAGCATTTTCAAGCATTTTAGATCGTTGAAATCGTTCAAATAGAAGCAATATTAATAAAAAACGAATAATAAAAATTCGTCGTTTTATGCTGTTTTACGCGTTAAAACGCAGATTAAAAACTCAAAACGTGCTGTTTGCTAAAATAAGCATTTTCAAGCATTTTAGATCGTTGAAATCGTTCAAATAGAAGCAATATTAATAAAAACGAATAATAAAAATTCGTCGTTTTATGCTGTTTTACGCGTTAAAACGCAGATAAAAGCTCAAAACGTGCTGTTTTGCTAAAATAAGCATTTTCAAGCAATTTAATAAACGTATAGAAACTTATTCGTTCAAACAAATAAAACGCAATAATTTGAATAATTAACGATTAACGTAAAATTCGTCGTTTTAATGATGTTTTAGCTTAAAAACGCAGATTAAACTCTAAAAGTGCTGTTTTGCTAAAAAAGCAATTTTCAAATTGTCGTTGAAATCTTTCAAAAGACAAATTAATAAAAATCGAATATAAAATCGCGTTTTATGTGTTTACGCGTTAAAACGCAATATAAAGCTAAAACGTGTTTTTTGCTAAAAAAGCATTTTCAAAGCATTTTAGATCGTTGAAATCGTTAAAATAGATAAGCAATATTAATAAAAACGAATAATAAAATACGTCTTTAATGCTGTTTTACCGTTAAAACGCAGATTAAACTCAAAACGTGCTGTTTTGCTAAAAAAGTATTTCAAAGGATTTTTAGACGTTGAAATCGTTCAAATAGACCAATATAATAAAATCGAATAATAAAATTCGTCAGTTTTAGCTGTTTTAAACGTTAAAAGCAATTAACAAAACGTTTGTTTTGCTAAAATAAGCATTTAAAGCATTAGATCGTTAAACGTTCAAATAGAAGCAATATTTAATAAAACGAATAATAAAATCGTTTTATGTTTAAAACGCTTAAAATTGATTAAACTAAAACTGCTGTTTTGCTAAATAAGCATTTTCAACTTTAAATCTAAAATCGTTTAAATAGACGAATTTAATAAAAACGAATAATAAAAGAATTTCTCGTTTTTATGCTGTTTTAGCGTTTAAAACGCGATTAAAAGCTCAAAACGTGCGTTTTAAGCTAAAATGCTTTTCAAGCATTTTAGATCGTTGAAAATCGTTCAAATAGAGCAAATTAATAAAAACGAATAATAAAAATTCGTCGTTTTATGCTGTTTTACGCGTTAAAACGCAGGATTAAAGCTCAAAACGTGCTGTTTTGCTAAAATAAGCATTTTCAAGCCTTTAAGATCGTTGAAATCGCCCAAATAGACGCAATATTAAAAAAAAACGAAAAAAAAAAAATTTCGTCTTTTTTATGCTGTTTTACGGGGTTAAAACGCAGATTAAAAGCTCCCGTGCTTTTTTTGCTAAAAAAAGATTTTCAAGATTTTAGATCGTTGAAATCGTTCAAATAGACGCAATATTAATAAAAAAAAATAATAAAAAATTCGTCTTTTTTTATGCTGTTTTACGCGTTAAAACGGGAAAAAAACCCTCCAAAACGTGCTTTTTTCCCCCAAAAAAAAGCTTTTTCCCGGAAATTTTTAGATCGTTGAAACCCGTTCAAATAGAAGCAAATTAATAAAAACAAAATAAAAAAAAATTCGCCCCTTTTTTATGCTTTTTTACGCTTTAAAAAACGCAGATTAAAACTCAAAAGGGTGCTGTTTTGCTAAAATAAAAATTTTTTAAAAGCTTTTTTGACCGTTGAAATCGTTCAAATAGAAGCAATATTAATAAAAACTAATAAAAAAAATTCGTCGTTTTTATGTTTTTTTTCCGCTTTAAAAAAACGCAGTTTAAAAACTCAAAACGTGCTGTTTTGCAAAAATAAGCTTTTTCAAAGAAAACGTTGAAATCGTTCAAATAGACGCAAATTAAAAAAAAAACGAATAATAAAAATTACGTCTTTTTTTTTTGCTTTTTTTCGCTTTAAAAACGGAATTAAACCCTAAAAAAGGGCTTTTTTTGCTAAAATAAGCATTTTCCCGGCATTTTAGATCGTTGAAATCGTTCAAATAAGAAATTTATTTAAAAAACGAATAAAAAAAATTTCGTCGTTTTTATGTTGTTTTAGGGTTAAAACGCAGAATATAGCTCAAAACGTGCTTTTTTTTCAAAATAAGCTTTTTCAAGCTTTTTTTAGATCGTTGAAATCGTTCAAATAGAAGAAAATTTTAAAAAAAAACGAAAAAAAAAACCCGTCTTTTTTATGCTTTTTACGCGAAAAGGGCAGAAAAACCAAAACGTGCTGTTTTGCTAAAAAAAACTTTTTAAGAAAGGGATCTTTGGGAAATCGTTCAAAAGACGCAATATTAAAAAAAACGAATAATAAAAATTCGCCGTTTTATGCTTTTTTACGCTTAAAACGCAGAAAAAAACTCAAAACGTGCTGTTTTGCAAAATAAGCTTTTTTCAAGCTTTTTTAGATCGTTGAAATCGTTCAAATGAAGCAATATTTAAAAAAAAACGAAAAAAAAAAAAACCCTCGTTTTATGCTGTTTTACGCTTTAAAAAACGCAGATTAAAAACTCAAAATTGCTGTTTTGTTTTAAAAAAAAACATTTTCAAGCATTTTAGATCGTTGAAATCGTTCAAATAGAAGCAAATTAAAAAAAAAACGAATAATAAAAATTCGTCTTTTTGCTGTTTACGCGTTAAAACGCAGTTTCTCAAAACTGCTGTTTTGCTAAAATAAGCATTTTCAAGCTTTTTAAATCGTTGAAATCGTTCAAATAGAAGCAATATTAATAAAAACGAAAAATAAAAATTCGTCGTTTTATGCTTTTTAAACGCTTTAAAAACGCAGATTAAAGCTCAAATTGCTTTTTTTTGCGAAAATAAGATTTTAAAGCAATTTGAACGTTGAAATCGTTCAAATAGACGCAATATTAATAAAAAACGAAAAAAAAAAATTTCGTCGTTTTATGCTGTTTTACGCTTTAAAAACGCAGATTAAAGCTCAAAACTGCTGTTTTGCAAAAATAAGCATTTTAAAGAATTTTAGATCGTTGAAATCGTTCAAATAGCCCCAAAATTAATAAAAAAAATAAAAACCCGTCTTTTTTATGCTGTTTTCGCTTTAAAAACGCGAATAAAGCTCAAAACGTGCTGTTTTGCTAAAATAAGATTTTCAAGCATTTTAGATCGTTGAAATCGTTCAAATAGACGCAATATTAATAAAAACGAATAATAAAAATTCGTCGTTTTTATGCTGTTTTACGCGTTAAAACGCAGATTAAAGCTCAAAACGTGCTGTTTTGCTAAAATAAGCATTTTCAAGCATTTTAGATCGTTGAAATCGTTCAAATAGAAGTAATATTAATAAAAAACGAATAATAAAAATTCGTCGTTTTATGCTGTTTTACGCGTTAAAACGCAGATTAAAACTCAAAACGTGCTGTTTTGCTAAAATAAGCATTTTCAAGCATTTTAGATCGTTGAAATCGTTCAAATAAGCAATATTAATAAAAACGAATAATAAAAATTCGTCGTTTTTATGCTGTTTTACGCGTTAAAACGCAGATTAAAGCTCAAAACGTGCTGTTTTGCTAAAATAAGCATTTTCAAGCATTTTAGATCGTTGAAATCGTTCAAATAGAAGCAATATTAATAAAAAACGAATAATAAAAATTCGTCGTTTTTATGCTGTTTTACGCGTTAAAACGCAGATTAAAACTCAACACGTGCTGTTTTGCTAAAATAAGCATTTTCAAGCTTTTTAGATCGTTGAAATCGTTCAAATGGCAATATTAATAAAACGAATAATAAAAATTCGTCGTTTTTATGCTGTTTTACGCGTTAAAACGCAGATTAAAACTCAAAACGTGCTGTTTTAGCAAAATAATCATTTTCAAGCATTTTAGATCGTTGAAATCGTTCAAATAGACGCAATATTAATAAAACGAATAATAAAATTTTCGTCGTTTTTATGCTGTTTTACGCGTTAAAACGCAGAATAAACTCAAAACGTGCTGTTTTGCTAAAATAAAGCATTTTCAAGCATTTTAGATCGTTGAAATCGTTCAAATAGAAGCAATATTAATAAAAACGAATAATAAAAATTCGTCGTTTTATGCTGTTTTACGCGTTAAAACGCAGATTAAAAGCTCAAAACGTGCTGTTTTGCTAAAATAAGCATTTTCAAGCATTTTAGATCGTTGAAATCGTTCAAATAGAAGCAATATTAATAAAAACGAATAATAAAAATTCGTCGTTTTATGCTGTTTTACGCGTTAAAACGCAGATTAAAACTCAAAACGTGCTGTTTTGCTAAAATAAATTTCAAGCTTTTTTAGATCGTTGAAATCGTTTCAAATAGCGCAATATAATAAAAACGAATAATTAAAAATTTCGTCGTTTTATGCTGTTTTACGTTAAAACGCTGATTAAAATTTCAAAACGTGCTGTTTTGCTAAAATAAGCATTTTCAAGCATTTTTAGATCGTTGAAATCGTTCAAATAGACGCAATATTAATAAAACGAATAATAAAAATTCGTCGTTTTTATGCTGTTTTACGTTAAAACGCAGATTAAAGCTCAAAACGTGCTGTTTTGCTAAAATAAGCATTTTCAAGCATTTTAGATCGTTGAAATCGTTCAAATAGAAGTAATATTAATAAAAACGAATAATAAAAATTTCAGTCGTTTTATGCTGTTTTATGCGTTAAAACGCAGATTAAAGCTCAAAACGTGCTGTTTTGCTAAAATAAGCTTTTTTCAAGCATTTTAGATCGTTGAAATCGTTTAAATAGAAGCAATATTAATAAAAACGAATAATAAAAATTCGTCATTTTTATGCTGTTTTACGCGTTAAAACGCAGATTAAAAGCTCAAAACGTGCTGTTTTGCTAATATAAGCATTTTCAAGCATTTTAGATCGTTGAAATCGTTCAAATAGACGCAATATTAATAAAACGAATAATAAAAATTTCTTCGTTTTTATGCTGTTTACGCGTTAAAACGCAGAATAAAGCTCAAAACGTGCTTTTTTTGCTAAAATAAGCATTTTCAAGCATTTTAGATCGTTAAAATCGTTCAAATAGAAGCAATATTAATAAAAACGAATAATAAAAATTCGTCGTTTTTTATGCTGTTTTACGCGTTAAAACGCAGATTAAAGCTCAGAATAATGCTGTTTTGCTAAAATAAGCATTTTCAAGCATTTTAGATCGTTGAAATCTTCAAATAGACGAATATTAATAAAAACGAATAATAAAAAATTCGTCGTTTTTTATGCTGTTTACGCGTTAAAACGCAGAATAAAGCTCAAAACGTGCTGTTTTGCTAAAATAAGCATTTTCAAGCATTTTAGATCGTTGAAATCGTTCAAATAGAAGCAATATTAATAAAAACGAATAAAAAAATTCGTCGTTTTATGCTGTTTTACGCGTTAAAACGCAGATTAAAAGCTCAAAACGTGCTGTTTTGCTAAAATAAGCATTTTCAAGCATTTTAGATCGTTGAAATCGTTCAAATAGACGCAATATTAATAAAAACGAATAATAAAAATTCGTCGTTTTTATGCTGTTTTACGCGTTAAAACGCAGATTAAAAGCTCAAAACGTGCTGTTTTGCTAAAATAAGCATTTTCAAGCATTTTAGATCGTTGAAATCGTTCAAATAGAAGCAATATTAAAAAAAACGAATAATAAAATTCGTCTTTTTTTATGCTTTTTTGCTTTAAAAAAGAATTTAAAAACTCAAACGTGCTTTTTGCTAAAATAAGCTTTTTAAAACTTTTTTAATCGTTGAAATGTTAAATAAAAACAATATTAATAAAAAGAATAATAAAAATTCGTCTTTTTTTATGCTTTTTTACGCGTTAAAACGCGAAAAAACTCAAAACGGCTGTTTTGTAAAATAACATTTTAAAAACATTTTAGATCGTTGAAATCGTTCAAATGACGCAATATTAATAAAAACGAATAAAAAATTTTTTCGTCGTTTTTTTTTTCTTTTTTACGCGTTAAAACCAAAAAACCTCAAAAGGCTTTTTCAAAAATAGATTTTTAAATTTTTAATGGAAATTTAAAAAAAAAAAAAATTTTTTTAAAAACGAAAAATAAAAAATTTTTTTTTTATGCTTTTTTGCTTAAAAAAATTAAAGCTAAAACGTTGTTTTGTAAAAAAAACTTTTTTCAAAATTTTAATTTGGGAAAATCTTTAGCAAAAAACTCCTTTTTTTGCAAAAAACGAAGTTTTTGTAAAAGGGGGGCAAAAAGATTTTTAAAACGTTAAATGAAGCTTTAAATAAAACGTAATAAAATTTCTGTTTTTATTTTTTAGCTTAAAAGGGTTAAAATTTCCAAAAAGGTTTTTTAAAAAAAGAAAAAAAATTTTTTGTCGTTAAATGTTAAATAAAACAAATTAATAAAAGGGAAAAAAAAAAAATTTTCCTTTTAGCTTTTAGCGTTAAAACCGTTAAAAAAAAAGTTTTTTTTCGAAAATAAATTTCGGTTTAGCTGCCCGTTAAAAAACGAAATTTTAAATAAAACGTTAAAAAAAATTTTGCTTTTAGCTTTTTAGCGTTAAAACCGTTAAAATAAACTGGGGCCAAAAAACCCTTTTAAAGCTTTTAGCGTTAAACGTTAAATAAAACAATTTTTAAAAAGAATAAAAAAATTGCTTTTTTATGTTTTTTACGCTTAAAACCGAAAAAATAAAATGCTTTTTTTTGTTTAAAAAAATTTTTAAGCATTTTAATTTAAATCTTTTTAAAAAAGCTTTTAAAAAAAATTAAAAAATTCGTTTTTAGCTTTTTAAATTAAACGAGTTAAACTCCTGCTTTTTGAAAAAAAGTTTTTTTAAAATTTTTAACGTTGTTTTTTAAATAAAAATTTTAAAAAAAAAAAAAAAAAAAATTTTCGTCTTTTAGCTTTTTATTAAAACGTAAAAAAAGCTTTTATTTTTTCTAAAAAAGATTTTCAAGCTTTTTAATCTTAAATTTAAAATGGAATATTAAAAAAACCAATAAAAAAAAATTTTTTTTCGTTTTACCCGAAAAAAACGCGTTAAACTAAAAAAAGTCTGTTTTGCTAAAATGTTTTTCAGGCATTTTAGATCGTTGAAATCGTTCAAATAAAAGCAATATTAATAAAAACGAATAAAAAAATTTTTCTTTTTTATGCTGTTTTCCTTTAAAAACGCGATTAAAACTCAAAACGTGCTGTTTTGCAAAAAAAAACTTTAAAGCTTTTTTAGATCGTTGAAATCTTTTAAAAAGAAGCAATATTAATAAAAACGAAAAAAAATTTCGTTTTTTACTGTTTTACGCGTTAAAACGCAGAAAAAAACTCAAAACGTTTTTTGCAAAAAAAACATTTAAAACTTTTTTAGATCGTTGAAATCTTTTAAAAGAAAAATATTAATAAAAACGAATAATAAAAATTCGTTTTTTATGCTGTTTACGCGTTAAAACGCAGTTTAAACTAAAACGTGCTGTTTTGCTAAAATAACTTTTTTAAGCATTTTTAGACCCGTTGAAATCGTTCAAATAGAGCAATATTAAAAAAAACGAATAAAAAAAATTCGTTTTTTTTGCTTTTTTACGCTTTAAAAAGGAAAAGCCAAAACGTGCTGTTTTGCTAAAAAAGCTTTTTCAAGCATTTTAGATCTTGAAATCTTAAAAGAAATATTAAAAAAACGAATAATAAAAATTCGTTTTTTTAGCTTTTTTACGCGTTAAAACGCGTTGCAAAAAAAGGCTTTTAAAAAAGCTTTTTTAATTTTTAAACCCGTTAAATCGTTAAATAAACAATATAAAAAAACGTTAAAAGGTTTTAGAACGCTTTTTAAAACGCGTTGCAAAAAAAGCTTTTTCAAAAAACATTTTAAGTTTTTAAATCGTTAAATGCAAATAAAAAAAATAATAAAAAATTTTTTTGTGTTTTAGCTTTTTGGCGTTAAAACCGTTAAACCCAAAAAAGGCTTTTTGCTAAAAAAAACTTAAAAGCATTTTAACGTTAAATCGTTTTTGGAAAAAATTTAAAACGAAAAAAAAAAGAAAATTTTTGCTTTTTTCCTTAAAAAAGATTAAAGCTAATTTTTTTTTTGTAAATTTAAGCATTTTAAAAAAGATTTAAATCGTAAAATAAACCCTTTTAATAAAAACGTAAAAACTCTTTTTTGCTGTTTTGCAAAAGCAAAAAAACTAAAACGTTGTTTGTTAAAAAAAATTTTAAAAAGGGGAATTAAATCTTTCTAGCGTTATTAAAAAACAAATAAAAAAAACGTCGTTTTTTTTTTTTAAGCTTAAAAGGATTGTCAAAAGAGCTTTTTTAAAAAAAGATAAAAAAATTTTTTGTCGTTAAATCTTTTAAAATAAAGCAAATTAATAAAAACAAAAATTTTTTCTTTTTAGTTTTTTACTTTAAAAAAAATTAACGCAAAAGGCTTTTTAAAAAAAAAAACCTTTTTTTAATCGTTAAAACTTTTAAAAGAAAATTAATAAAACTTTTTAAAAAATTTGCATTTTAGCTTTTTAGCGTTAAAACCTTTAAAGCCAAAATTTTTCAAAAAAAAATTTTTCCCCAAAGTGTTAAACTTTAAAAAACGAAATTTTAAATAAAACCGTTTAAAAATTTTTGCTTTTAGCTTTTACCCGTTAAAACCGTTAAAAACCAAAATTTTTCAAAATAAAATTTTCGCTTTTAACCCCTTAAAAACGAAAATAAACAAATTTTTCTAAAAAAAAGGCTTTTTAGGCGTTTTAGCGTTAAAACCTTAAAGCAAAATTTTTTAAAAATAAAAAAATTTTCCTTTTTAGCGTTAAACGTTAAATAACGTTTTTAAAAAAAGAATTAAAAATTTTCTTTTTAAATCTTTTTTTACCTTAAAAAAGAAAAAATAAAATCTTTTTTTAAAAATCTTTTCGCTTTTAACGTTAAACTTAAAAAAGAACTTTTAAAAGAAAAAAAAAAAATTTTTTTTTTATCTTTTTTAGCTTAAAAAGAAAAAATAAAACGTGTTTTTTGCTTAAAAACATTTTAAGTTTTTAACGTTGTGTTAAAAAGAAAATTTTTAAAAAAACAATTAAAAAAAATTTTCTTTTTTAGCGTTTTTAAAACGTAAAAAACCCTTTGCTGTTTTGAAAAAAAGCTTTTAAAGTTTTTAACGTTGTCTTAAAAGACCAATTTTAATAAAAACGAAATAAAAATTTAAAATTTTTTCGCGTTAAAACGTTAAAACTAAAACGGGGAAAAAAAACTTTTAAAAATTTTTAATCTTTTAAAATCGTTAAATGGAAAAAATTTTTAAAAAAATAAAAAAAGGGTTTTTATCTTTTTTTAGCGAAAAAAAGCGTTAAACAAAAAAAGGTTTTTTTTAAAAAAAAAGTCGTTGAAATCGTTAAAATAGACCTATTAAAAACGAAATAAAAACGTTTTTATCTTTTCCGTTAAAACGCGAAAAAAACTCAAAACGCTGTTTTTTAAAATAAGCATTTTCGTTTTTAATCTTTGGGAAATCGTTAAAATAGAAACAATATTAAAAAAAACTTAAAAAAAAATTCGTCTTTTTTATGCTGTTTTGCTTTAAAAACGCAGATTAAAACTAAACCCGTGCTGTTTTGCTAAAATAAGCATTTTCAGGCATTTTAGATCGTTGAAATCGTTCAAATAGACGCAATATTAATAAAACGAATAATAAAAAATTCGTCGTTTTTATGCTGTTTTTACGCGTTAAAACGCAGATTAAAAGCTCAAAACGTGCTGTTTTGCTAAAATAAGCATTTTCAAGCATTTTAGATCGTTGAAATCGTTCAAATAGAAGCAATATTAATAAAAACGAATAATAAAAAAATTCGTCGTTTTTATGCTGTTTTACGCGTTAAAACGCAGATTAAAACTCAAAACGTGCTGTTTTGCTAAAAAAAAAGCATTTTCAAGCATTTTAGATCGTTGAAATCGTTCAAATAGAAGCAATATTAATAAAAACGATAATAAAATTCGTCGTTTTTATGCTGTTTTACGCGTTAAAACGCAGATTAAAACTCAAAACGTGCTGTTTTCGAAAATAAGCATTGTCAAGCAATTTAGAACGTTGAAATCGTTCAAATAGACGCAATATTAATAAAAACGAATAATAAAAATTTCGTCGTTTTTATGCTGTTTTACGCGTTAAAACGCAGATTAAAGCTCAAAACGTGCTGTTTTGCTAAAATAAGCATTTTCAGGCATTTTAGATCGTTGAAATCGTTCAAATAGAAGCAATATTAATAAAAACGAATAATAAAAATTTTATCGTTTTTATGCTGTTTTACGCGTTAAAACGCAGATTAAACTCAAAACGTGCTGTTTTGCTAAAATAAGCATTTTCAAGCATTTCAGATCGTTGAAATCGTTTAAATAGAACAATATTAATAAAAACGAATAATAAAAAATTCGTACGATTTTTATGCGGTTTTACGCGTTAAAACGCAGATAAAAGCTCAAAACGTGCTGTTTTGCTAAAATAAGCATTTTCAAGCATTTTAGATCGTTGAAATCGTTCAAATAGAAGCAATATTAATAAAACGAATAATAAAAATTCGTCGTTTTTAATGCTGTTTTACGCGTTAAAACGCAGATTAAAACTCAAAACGTGCTGTTTTGCTAAAATAAGCATTTTCAAGCATTTTAGATCGTTGAAATCGTTCAAATAGACGCAATATTAATAAAAACAGAATAATAAAAAATTCGTCGTTTTTATGCTGTTTTACGCGTTAAAACGCAGATTAAAGCTCAAAACGTGCTGTTTTGCTAAATAAGCATTTTGAAGCATTTTAGATCGTTGAAATCGTTTAAATAGAAGCAATATTAATAAAAACGAATAATAAAAAATTCGTCGTTTTATGCTGTTTTACGCGTTAAAACGCAGATTAAAGCTCAAAACGTGCTGTTTTGCTAAAATAAAGCATTTTCAAGCATTTTAGAGCGTTGAAATCGTTCAAATAGAAGCAATATTAATAAAAACGAATAATAAAAATTCGTCGTTTTTATGCTGTTTTTACGCGTTAAAGCGCAGATTAAAGCTCAAAACGTGCTGTTTTGCTAAAATAAGCATTTTCAAGCATTTAAGATCGTTGAAATCGTTCAAATAGAGCAATATTAATAAAAACGAATAATAAAAAATTTCGTCGTTTTTTATGCTGATTTACGCGTTAAAACGCAGATTAAAGCTCAAAACGTGCTGTTTTGCTAAAATAAGCATTATCAAGCATTTTAGATCGTTGAAATCGTTCAAATAGAAGCAATATTAATAAAACGAATAAAAAAAAATTCGTCGTTTTTATGCTGTTTTACGCGTTAAAACGCAGATTAAACTCAAAATGTGCTGTTTTGCTAAATTAAGCATTTTCAAGCATTTTAGATCGTTGAAATCGATCACATAGACGCAATATTAATAAAAACGAATAATAAAAATTTCGTCGTTTTTATGCTGTTTTACGCGTTAAAACGCTGATTAAAACTCAAAACGTGCTGTTTTGCTAAAATAAGCATTTTCAAGCATTTTGATGGTTGAAATCGTTCAAATAGACGCTATATTAATAAAAACGAATAATAAAAAATTCGTCGTTTTATGCTGTTTTACGCGTTAAAGCGCAGATTACAGCTCAAAACGGCTGTTTTTTGCTAAAATAAGCATATTCAAGCATTTTAGATCGTTGAAATCGTTCAAATAGAAGCAATTAATAAAAACGAATAATAAAAATTTCCTCGTTTTATGCTGTTTACGCGTTAAAACGCAGATTAACGCTCAAAACGTGCTGTTTTGCTAAAATAAGCATTTTCAAGCATTTTAGATCGTTGAAATCGTTTAAATAGAAGAATATTAATAAAAACGAAATAATAAAATTCGTCGTTTTATGCTGTTTACGCGTTAAAACGCAGATTAAAGCTCAAAACGTGCTGTTTTGCTAAAATAAGCATTTTCAAGCATTTTAGATCGTTGAAATCGTTCAAATAGAGCAATATTAATAAAAACGAATAATAAAAATTTCGTCGTTTTATGCTGTTTTACGCGTTAAAACGCTGATTAAAAGCTCAAAACGTGCTGTTTTGCTAAAATAAGCATTTTCAAGCTTTAATTTAGATCGTTCAAATCAAGTTTCAAATAAAAACAAATAATAAAAAACGTTTAAATGAAATTTGTCGTTTAAAAGCTGATTTTACGCGCTCAAAACTGCTGTTTAAAAGCATTTTCAAACTCTGTTTGCTAAAATAACATTTTCAAGATTTAGATTAAAATCGTCAAAATAGACGCAATATTATAAACGAATAATAAAATTTCGTCGTTTTATGCTGTTTTAACGCGTTAAAACGTGCAGATTTAAAAAGTTCAAACGTGCTGTTTGCTTAAATTCATTTTAAGCATTTTAATCGTAGAAACGTTAAATAGAAATTTTAAGTTTACGTAAAACGCGTTAAGTAATGCTGTTTTACGCGTTAAAACAGATTAAACTTACAACGTTGTTTAGATGCTAAAATGTTATAACATTTTAGACGTGAAATCGATAATCAAATATCGTCGATTTATTAAAACGAATAATAAAAGTCTCGTTTATGCTGTTTTACGCGTTAAACGCGATAAAGCTCAAAACGTTTGCTTTTTGCTAAAATAAGATTTTCAAGCATTTTAGATCGTTGAAACGTTCAAATAATTGCGTTTAATGTAAAAACAATTAAAGCTCAATAACGTTTTTATGCTTTTTACGCGTTAAAACGCGATTAAAAGCTCAAAACGTGCTGTTTTGCTAAAATAAGCATTTTCAAGCAATTTAGATCGTTGAAATCGTTCAAAGCTTTAACATTAATAAAAGACGATAATAAAATTGCTGTTTTGCTATAAGCTTTTTACGCGTTAAAACGTTAAAATTAAGCAATCAAAACGTACTTTGTAAAATAAGTTTTTCAGTTTTAATCGTTGAAATCGTCAAATAAATTAAAACGTGAATTAAAAAATTCGTCTTTTTAATGCTGTTTTAAGCGTTAAAACGCAGATTAAACTCAAAAACGTGACTTAATAGCTAAAATTACGTTTTCAAGCATTTTAGCGTTGAAACGTTAAAAGAAACGTTTAATGCTAAAAATAAGAAAATTTCGATTTTTGCTGAATTTACGCGTTAAAACTTAATAAAAGATAATAAAAAGTGCTCGTTTTTGCTAATTTTACTTTAAAGCATTTTAAATCGTCGAAATCGTTATTAGCGCTAAAATATTATTTTAAATGAATATTAAAAATTCGTCGTTTTATGCTGTTTTACGCGTTAAAAGCAGATTAAAATCAAAACGTGCTGTTTGTTTTAGTAAAAGCATTTCAAAGCATTTTGATCGTTGAAATCGTTAAAATACGCAATATTTTAAAACTGAATAATTAAAAATTGTCGTTTTATGTTAACCGTTAAAATGCAGATAACTCAAAACTTGCTGTTTTAGCTAAAATTAAGCATTTTCAAAGCTTTTGCAATAGTTAAATCAGATTAAATAGACGCAAATCGTTATAAAAACGCAATATAATAAAAAATTTCTCGTTTTTATGCTGTTTTACGCGTTAAAACGCAGATTAAAGCTCAAAACGTGCTGTTTTGCTAAAATAACATTTTCAAGCATTTTAGATCGTTGAAATCGTTCAAATAGAAGCAATATTAATAAAACGAATAAAAAATTTCGTCGTTTTATGTGTTTACGCGTTAAACGCAGATTAAAGCTCAAACGTGCTGTTTTGCTAAAATAGCATTTTCAAGCATTTTAGATTGTTGAAATCGTTCAAATAGAGCAATATTAATAAAACGAATAATAAAAATTCGTCGTTTTATGCTGTTTTACGCGTTAAAACGCAGATTAAAACTCAAAACGTGCTGTTTTGCTAAAATAAGCATTTTCAAGCATTTTAGTCGTTGAAATCGTTTAAATTGAAGCAATATTAATAAAAACGAATAATAAAATTCGTCATTTTTATGCTGTTTTACGCGTTAAAACGCAGATTAAAGCTCAAAACGTGCTGTTTGCTAAAATAGCATTTTCAAGCATTTTAGATCGTTGAAATCGTTCAAATAGACGCAATATTAATGAAAAACGAATAATAAAATTCTCGTCGTTTTATGCTGTTTTACGCGTTAAAACGCAGATTAAAGCTCAAAACGTGCTGTTTTGCTAAAATAATCATTTTCAAGCATTTTAGATCGTTGAAATCGTTCAAATAGAAGCAATATTAATAAAACGAATAATAAAAATTCGTCGTTTTATGCTGTTTTACGCGTTAAAACGCAGATTAAAAGCTCAAAACGTGCTGTTTTGCTAAAATAAGCATTTTCAAGCATTTTAGATCGTTGAAATCGTTCAAATAGACGCAATATTAATAAAAACGAATAAAAAATTTGTCGTTTTTATGCTGTTTTACGCGTTAAAACGCAGATTAAAGCTCAAAACGTGCTGTTTTGCTAAAATAAGCATTTTCAAGCATTTTAGATCGTTGAAATGGGTTCAAATAGACGCAAATATTAAAAAAAAAAACAATTAAAAATTTTCGTCTTTTTTGGCTTGTTTACGCGTTAAAACGTTGATTAACCCCTCAAAACGTGCTGTTTTGCTAAAATAAGCTTTTCCCGGCATTTTAGATCGTTGAAATCGTTCAAAAGACCCCAATATTAATAAAAACGAATAAAAAAAAATTTGTCGTTTTATGCTTTATTACGCGTTAAAACGCAGTTTTGCTAAAAAGGGCTTTTGTTTTAAAAAAAACCATTTTCAAGCATTTTAGCCTGTTGAAATCGTTCAAATAGACGCAAATTAAAAAAAAACGAATAATAAAAATTTCGTCGTTTTTATCCCTTTTACGCTTAAAACCCCACATTAAAGTTTTCAAAGGGCTGTTTTTAAAAAAACTTTTTTCAAGCTTTTTAGATTGTTAAAACCGTTCAAATAGAAGAATAAAAAAAAGGGAATAATAAAAATTGTCTTTTTTGCTTGTTTTACTTTAAAAAAAACGCAGTTTTAAAACCCCAAAAACGTTTTTTTGTTTAAAATAAGCATTTTCAAGCTTTTTTAGATCGTTAAAAATCGTTTAAATAGAAAAATTAAATAAAAACGAATAATAAAAATCTCCCCTTTTTGCTGTTTCACGCGAAAAACGGTTTTTGGCCTTTTCAAAACGTGCTGTTTTGCTAAAATAAGCTTTTTCAAGCATTTTAGATCTTTTAAACCGTTCAAAAAAAGCAATATTAATAAAACGAAAAAGGGAAATTCCGTTTTAGTTGTTTAAGGGTTAAAACGCAGATTAAACCCCCAAAACGTGCTTTTTTGCTAAAAAAAATTTTCAAGCATTTGATGGGAAAACGAAAAGACGCAATATTAAAAAAAACGAAAAATTTAAAAATTTTTTTACGTTTTTATGCTTTTTTCCCGGGGAAAACCGTTAAAGCCCAAAAGGGCTTTTTTCAAAAAAAGCATTTTCAAGCATTTTAGATTGTTGAAACCTTTCCCAAATAGAAGCAAATTAATAAAAAAAAAAAAAAAAATTCGTCGTTTTACGTTTTAGGGTTTTAAAAAGGGCAGTTTAAAAAACTAAAACGGGTTTTTTCCCAAAATAAGCTTTTTCCCAAGCTTTTTGACCGTTGAAATCGTTTAAAAGAAGCAATTTTAAAAAAAAATAATAAAAATCTGCCTTTTTTAAAGTTTTTTTAGGGTTAAAAACGGAAAAAGGCTCAAAAACGTGCTGTTTTGTTTAAAATAAGCATTTTCCGCAAGATCGTTAAAACCGTTCAAATAGACGCGCAATTTTAAATAAAAAAGGGAAAAGAACCGTCTTTTTTTGGCTGTTTTACGCTTTAAAAACGCAGATTAAAGCTCAAAGGGCTGTTTTGCTAAAATAAGCATTTTCAAGCATTTTAGATCGTTTGAAATCGTTCAAAACCAAATTAATTTTAACGAATAATAAAAATTTCGTCTTTTTTATGCTGTTTTACGCGTTAAAACGTTGATTTTAAAACATGCTGTTTTTAAAATAAGACGCATTTTAGATCGTTAAAATCGTTCAAATAGACGCAATATTAATAAAAACGAATAATAAAAAGGCCTTTTTTGGCTTGTTTTACGCTTTAAAAACGAATTTTAAAAGCTAAAAATGGCTGTTTTTAAAAAAAGCATTTTCAAGCATTTTAGATCGGGGAAAATCGTTCAAAAGAACCCTTTTTTAAAAAAAGGAAAATAAAAATTCGCCTTTTTATATTTTTTCGCGTTAAACGAAATTAAAAAGTTCAAAACGGCTGTTTTGCAAAAATTTGGGTTTTTCCCAAGCATTTTTAGATTTTTGGAAATCGTTTAAATGGGAAGCAATATTAAAAAAAAACGAGCAAAAAAAAATTTAAATTTTATGCTGTTTTAGGGCGTTAAAACGCAGATTAAAGCTAAAAACGTGCTGTTTTGCTAAAATAAGAAATTTTCAAGCATTTTGGATCGAAAAAAACCTTTCCCAAATAGACGCAAATTAAAAAAAAATGAATAAAAAAAATTTGCCGTTTTATGTTGTTTTACCCCGGTTAAAAAACGCAGAATAAAGCCCAAACGTGCTGTTTTGCTAAAATAAGCATTTTCCCCATTTTAGATCGTTAAAAACCGTTCAAAAGAACCCCAAAAAAAAAAAACGAATAAAAAAAAAAATTCGTCGTTTTATGCTGTTTTACGCGTTAAAACGCAGTTTAAACCCCCAAAACGTGCTGTTTTGCAAAAATTTAATTTTCAAGCATTTTAGACTTTGGGGAAATCGTTTAAATAGAAGCAAATTTTAAAAAAAAAACGAATAAAAAAAAATTCGCAATGTTTTTACGTTAAAAGGGTTTTTTAAAAAAAGGGCTGTTTTGCCAAAAAAACTTTTAAGCTTTTTAATCTTTAAAACCGTTCAAATAGAAGCAAATTTTAAAAAAAAACGAATAAAAAAAAAATTTGCCGTTTTATCCCTTTTTTAACGCGTTAAACGCAGTTTAAAAAGTTCAAACGTGGTTTTGTAAAATAAACTTTTTAAAAGCTTTTTAGATCGCTGAAATCGTTCAAATAGACGCAAATTAAAAAAACCCCAATAAAAAAAATTTTACGTTTTATCCCGTTTTACGCTTAAAAGGGCGATGGGCCCAAAACGTCGGTTTTGCTAAAAAAAAGCATTTTCAAGATTTAGATTGTTGAAACCGTTCAAATAGAAGCAATATTAATAAAAAAACGAATAAAAAAAATTGTCGTTTTTTATGCTGTTTTAGCTTTAAAAAACGCGGGATTAAAACTCAAACGTGTTGTTTTGCTAAAAATAAGCATTTTCCCCTTTTTAGACCGTTGTTCGTTTAAATAAGCACCTTTAAAAAAAACGAAAAAAAAACCCCGTCATTTTATGTTGTTTTACGCTTTAAAAAACGCAGTTTAAAAACCCTTCAAAGGGCTGTTTTTAAAAAAAAGCATTTTCCAGCATTTTAGACCCGTTGAAATCTTTCAAAAGACGAAAAATATTAATAAAAAAAACGAATAAAAAAAAATTCCGTCTTTTTTATGCGTTTTTCCCGTTAAACGGATTAAAGCTCAAAACGTGCGGGTTTTGTTTAAAAAAAAGATTTTCAAAAAGATCGTTAAAACTTTCCCAAAATCGAAATATTAATAAAAACAAAATAAAAAATTTGTCTTTTTTATGTTTTTTTACGCTTTAAAAACGCTGATTGCCCCAAACATGCGGGTTTTGCAAAAAATAAGTTTTTCCGCTTATTTTAGATCGTTGAAATCGTTAAAAAACGAAATTTAAAAAAAACGAATAATTAAAAACGTTTTTATATGTTTTCCCGCGTTAAAACCCCAGATTAAAGCTCAAAATGTCCCGTTTTGCTAAAAATAAGCATTTTCAAGTTTTTGACGTTAAAACCCGCCAAAAAAACAATATTAAAAAAAAAAACGAATAAAAAAAAAATTTTGCCGTTTTTATATTGTTTACGTTAAAACGCGGGTTTTAAAAACCTTAAAACGTGCTGTTTTCCCAAAATAAGTTTAAGCTTTTTTGGATCTTTAAAGGGTTTTAAATAGAAGTTTAAATATTAAAAAAAAACGAGCAAAAAAAAATTCGTCATTTCTATTTGTTTTACGCTTAAACGCAGATTAAAACCCCAAAAACGTGCTGTTTTGCAAAAATAAGCTTTTTCAAGCATTTTGATCGTTAAAGTTCAAAAGAGGGCAATATTAATAAAAACGAATAAAAAAAAATTTCCCGCGTTTTTATTTTTTAGGGTTAAACGCAGAATAAACCCTTCCAAAACGTGCTGTTTTGCAAAAATAAAAATTTTCAAGCTTTTTTAGATCGTTGAAATCGTTAAATAGGTCCAATAATAAAAAACGAATAAAAAAAAATTCGTCTTTTTTATGCTTGTTTAGGGTTTAAACGCATATTAAAGTCAAAACGTCCCGTTTTTTTTAAAATAAGCATTTCAAGCATTTTAGATCGAAAAAATCTTTTTAAATAAAAGGGCCAATTTAATAAAACAAAAAAAAAAATTGGGCCTTTTTTATCCCTTTTTTTAGGGTTAAAACGCAGTTTTTTAAAAGCTAAAAACGTGCTGTTTTGCTAAAAAAAGGGATTTCAAGCTTTTTAAATCGTTGAAATCGTTAAAACAGAAGCAATATTAATAATAAAGGGAAAAAAAAAAATTCGTCGCTTTTTTTGGTTTTTTAACCGTTAAAACGCAGTTTAAAACCCTAAAAACGTGCTTTTTTGCTAAAAAAAAATTTTTCCCAAGCATTTTAGATCGTTGAAATCTTCAAATAGACGCAATATTAAAAAAAACCAATAAAAAAAATTTCTGACGTTTTAGGGTTTTTACGCTTAAAACGCAGATTAATGCTAAAAACGTGCTGTTTTGTTTTAAAAAAACTTTCAAGCATTTTGGATTGAAAAACCGTTAAAAAGGGCAATAAAAATAAAAACGAATAATAAAAACGGTGTTTATGCTGTTTTACGCGTTAAAACGCAGATTAAAACTCAAAACGTGTTGTTTTGCTAAAATAAGATTTTTAAGCATTTTAGATCGTTGAAATTTTTTAAATAGAAGCAAATATTAAAAAAAAAACCAAATAATAAAAAACCCGTCTTTTTTTGTTGTTTTACGTTAAAAACGCAGTTTGGGCCCTTAAAACGTCCCGTTTTGCTAAAAAAACATTTTCGCATTTTAGATCGTTGAAATCGTTCAAATAGACGCAAATTAATAAAAAAAATTAAAAAAAATTTCGTCTTTTTTATGCTGTTTTACGCGAAAAACGCTGATTAAACCCTTAAAAAACATGCTGTTTTGTTTAAAATAAGCATTTCAAGCATTTTAGATCGTTGAAATCGTTTAAATAGAAAATATTAAAAAAAAACGAATAATAAAAAATTCGTCGTTTTTTTTTGGTTTTAGGGGAAAACGCAAAATTAAAGCTAAAAATGGCTTTTTTTTGTTTAAAATAAAAATTTTCCCTTTGATCGTTAAAATTTGCCCAAATAGAAGAATATTTTAAAAACGAATAAAAAAAAATTTCCCCCCTTTTTTTAACGTTTTACGCTTTAAAAACGCAGTTTTGGGCTCAAAAGGGTTTTGTTTTCCCCGGGCATTTTAAAGGCATTTTAGATTTTTGAAATCTTTTAAAATAGAAGCAATATTAAAAAAAAACGAGCAATAAAAACCCGGCCTTTTTATGCTGTTTTACGCGTTAAAACCCCAGATTAAACCCAAAAACGGGTTTGTTTTCAAAAAAAGGGATTTAAGCATTTTAGATCGTTAAAACCGTTCAAATAGACGCAAATTAAAAAACGAATAAAAAAATTTGTCTTTTTTATGTTGTTTTACGCTTTAAAAAAGGGGGGGAATAAACCCTCCAAAACGGCTGTTTTGCTAAAAAAGCATTTTCCCCATTTTAGACGTTGGAAATCGTTCAAATAGAAGCACAAAAAAAAACGAATAATAAAAATTCGTCGTTTTTATTTTTTTTTACGCTTTAAAAACGCAGAAAAAGCTAAAAAACGTCCCTGTTTTGCAAAAAATAAGATTTTCCCCATTTTAGATCGTTAAAAATCGTTTAAATAGAAGCAATATTAAAAAAACCCGAATAAAAAAAATTTGGGTCTTTTTTATTGTTTTACGCGAAACCCCCGCGGGATTAAAGCCCCAAAACGTGCTTTTTTGCTAAAAAAGATTTTAAAGCATTTTAGACGTTGAAATCGTTCAAATAGAAGAATTTAAAAAAAAAAAAAACGAATAAAAAAAATTGCCTTTTAGGTTGTTTAACGCTTTAAAAACGCAGAAAATCTCAAACGTGCTGTTTTCAAAATAAACATTTTCAAGCATTTTAGATCGTTGAAACCGTTCAAAAGAGCAAATTAATAAAAACGAAAAATTTAAAATTTTGACGTTTTATCGGTTTTACGCTTAAAACGCAGATTAAAGTTAAAAAACGGCTTTTTTGCTAAAATAAGCATTTTCAAGCATTTTAGATTGTTAAAACCGTTCAAAAGAAGCAATATTAAAAAAAAACGAAAAAAAAAATTCGTCGTGTTTATGCTGTTTTACGCGTTAAAACGCAGTTTAAAAACTCAAAAGTGTTGTTTTGCTAAAAAAAAAGCTTTTTCAAGCTTTTGATCGTTAAAATGTTTAAATAGGCAATATTAATAAAAACGAATAAAAAAAATTTTGCCTTTTTTTATGTTGTTTTACGCGTTTAAAACGCAGATTGAAGCTCAAAAGGGCTTTTTTGGGCGAAAAAAAGGGCATTTTGGGCCTTTTTTGGACGTTAAAATTTCGTTCAAATAGACGAAATTTAAAAAAAAATGAATAAAAAAAATTTTCCCCTTTTATGCTTTTTTACGCGCAAAAACGTTGTTTAAAAAGCTCAAAAATGCTGTTTTTGCTAAAATAAGCTTTTGGGGCCAATTTTGGATCGCCGAAATCGTTCAAATAGAGGGAAAATTTTTAATTTTAAAAACGAATAAAAAACCCGCCTTTTTTATGGTTTTACGCGTTAAAAGGGAAATTAAAAAGTTAAAAAAATGTGCTGTTTTGTTTAAAAAGCTTTTTCCCAAGCTTTTTTGGACTTTGGGAAACCTTTCCCAAATGAAAAAAATTTTAAATAAAAAACGAAAAAAAAAAAATTTGGTCTTTTTAAAACTGTTTTACGCTTTAAAAAACGCAGATTAAAGCCCCCCAAAAAACGTCCCGTTTAGCTAAAATAACCCTTTTAAAGGGATTTTA
>NW_027046265.1:0-28675 GCF_025399875.1 Dalotia coriaria | reverse complement strand
AAATGCTTATTTTAAAACAGCACGTTTTGAGTTTAATCTGCGTTTTAAGGGAAAAAAGGCATAAAACGACAAAATTTTTTTATTATTCGTTTTTTTTAAATTTGCGTCTTTTTCCCCAACTATTTCAACGATCTAAAATCCCAAACCCTTTTTTAGAAAAACAGCACTTTTTGGGTTTTATTCTGCGTTTTAACGAAAACAGCAAAAAAAACGACAAAATTTCTTTATTATTCTTTTTTTTATTTTATTGCGTCTTTTTGGGAACGATTTCAACGATCAAAAAATGCTTAAAAAATGCTTATTTTAGCAAAACAGAAATTTTTTGATTTTAACTGCGTTTTAACGCGTAAAACAGAAAAAAACGACGAAATTTTTTATTATTCGTTTTTATTAATATTGGGGGTTTTATCTGAAGGGATTTCAACGATCAAAAAATGTTTGGGAAAATGCTTTCGAAGCAAAACAGCACGTTTTGAGTTTTAATTGCGTTTTAACGCGTAAAACAGCAAAAAAACGACAAATTTTTTTATTATTCGTTTTTATTAATATTGTTTCTATTTGAACGTTTTTAACGATCAAAAAGTTTGAAAATGCTTATTTTAGCAAAACAGCACGTTTTGAGTTTTAATCTGCTTTTTTCCCCCGGGGTTTCCAGCATAAAACAAATTTTTTTTATTATCTGTTTTTTTAATATTGCGTCTTTTTTGAACGATTTAAAACGATCTAAAATGCTTGAAAATGCTTATTTTAAAAAAAACAGCACGTTTTGATTTTTTATTCTGCTTTTTAACGCGAAAAAACAGCAAAAAAACGACAAAATTTTTTATTTTTCCTTTTTATTTTATTGCGTCTTTTTTGGGAACGATTTCAAACGATCTAAAATGCGGGAAAATGCTTTTTTTAGCAAAACAGCACTTTTTGAGTTTTAATTGCGTTTTAACGCGAAAAACAGCATAAAAAGGGGACAAATTTTTTGTATTTTTTCGTTTTTATTAATATTGCTTCTTTTTTGAACGATTTCAACGATTAAAATGCTTGAAAATGCTTATTTTAGCAAAACAGCACGTTTTGAGTTTTAATCTGCTTTTTAACGGGGTAAAACAGCAAAAAAACGACAAAATTTTTTATTATTTGTTTTTATTAATATTGCGTCTATTTAAAACGATTTCAATGATCTAAAATGCTTGAAAATGCTTATTTTAGCAAAACAGCACGTTTTGAGCTTTATTCTGCGTTTTAACGCAAAACAGCATAAAAAACGACGAAATTTTATTATTCGTTTTATTTTTATTGCGTCTATTTGAACGATTTCCCAACGATATAAAATGCTTGAAAATGCTTATTTTAGCAAAACAGCACGTTTTGAGTTTAATCTGCGTTTAACGCGTAAAACAAGCGGCTAAAACGACGAAATTTTTTATTATTCGTTTTGCCATTATTGCGTCCATTTGAACGATTTCAACGATCTAAAATGCTTGAAAATGCTTATATTTTAGCAAACAGCACGTTTTGAGCTTTAATCTGCGTTTTAACGCGTAAAACAGCATAAAAACGACGAATTTTTTATTATTCGTTTTATTAATAATATTGCGTCTATTTGAACGATTTCAAAGATCTAAAATGCTTGAAAATGTTTATTTTACAAACAGCATCGTTTTGAGTTTTAATCTGCGTTTTTAACGTTGCAAACAGCATAAAACGACTAAATTTTTATTATTCCGTTTTATTTTATTGCGTCTATTTGAACGATTTCAACGATCTAAAAATGCTTGATAATGCTTTATTTTAGCAAAAACAGCACGTTTTGAGCTTTAATCTGCGTTTTAACGCGTAAACAGCATAAAACGACGAATTTTATTATTCGTTTTTTATTAATATTGTTTCTATTTTGAACGATTTCAACGATCTAAAATGCTTGAAAAATGCTTTGTTTTAGCAAAAACAGCACGTTTTGAGTTTAATCTGCGTTTTAACGCGGTAAAACAACATAAACGACGAAATTTTTATTATTCCGTTTTTATTAATATTGCGTCTATTTGAACGATTTCAACGATCTAAAATGCTTGAAAAATGCTTATTTTAGCAAAACAGCAATATCGGCTTCATTCTGCGTTTTAACGCGTAAAATGCGCATAAAAACGACGAAATTTTATTATTCGTTTTTTATTTTATTGCGTCTATTTGAACGATTTCAACGATCTAAAATGCTTGAAAATGTTTATTTTAGCAAAACAGCACGTTTTGAGTTTTTAATCTGCGTTTTAACGCGTAAAACAGCATAAAACGACGAATTTTTATTATTCGTTTTTATTAATATTGTTTCTATTTGAACGATTTCAACGATCTAAAAATGCTTTGAAAATGCTTATTTTGTGCAAAACGTTTTGAGCTTTAATCTGCGTTTTAACGCGTAAAACAGCATAAAAAAACGACGAAATTTTTATTATTCGTTTTTATTAATATTGCGTCCATTTGAACGATTTCAACGATCTAAAATGCTTGAAAATGTTTATTTTAAAGCAAAACAGCACGTTTTGAGCTTTAATCTGCGTTTTAACGCGCGTAAAACAGCACATAAAAAACGACGAAATTTTTATTATTCGTTTTATTAATATTGCGTCCATTTGAACGATTTCAACGATCTAAAATGCTTGAAAATGCTTATTTTAGCAAACAGCACGTTTTATTTTAATCTGCGTTTTAACGCGTAAAACAGCATAAAAACGACAAAATTTTTTATTATTCGTTTTATTACTATTGCGTCTATTTGAACGATTTCAACGATCTAAAATGCTTGAAAATGTTTATTTTAGCAAAACAGCACGTTTTGAGTTTTATTCTGCGTTTTAACGCGTAAACAGCATAAAACGACGAAATTTTTATTATTCGTTTTTATTTTTACGGTGTCTATTTGAACGATTTCAACGATATAAAATGCTTGAAAATTTATTTTAGCAAAACAGCACGTTGAGTTTTAATCTGCGTTTTAACGCGTAAAACAGCATAAAAAACGACGAAATTTTTATTATTCGTTTTTATTAATATTGCGTCCATTTGAACGATTTCAACGATCTAAAATGCTTGAAAATGCTTATTTTAGCAAAACAGCAATGTTTTGAGCTTAATCTGCGCGTTTTAACGCGTAAAACAGCATAAAAAACGACGAATTTTTTATCTGTTTTTATTAATACTATTGCGTCTATTTGGAACGATTTCAAAGATCTAAAATGCTTGAAAAATGCTTATTTTAGCAAAACAGCAATGTTTTGAGTTTTAATCTGCGTTTTAACGCGTAAACAGCATAAAACGACCAAATTTTATTATTCGTTTTATTTTATTGCGTCTATTTGAACGATTTCAACGATCTAAAATGCTGATAATGCTTTTATTTTAGCAAAACAGCACGTTTTGAGTTTTAAATCTGCGTTTAACGCGTAAACAGGCATAAAAACGACGAATTTTTATTATTCGTTTTTATTATTGTTTATTTGAACGATTTCAACGATCTAAAAATGTTTGAAAATGCTTTATTTTAGCAAAAACAGCACGTTTTGAGCTTTAATCTGCGTTTTAACGCGTAAAACATAAAAACGACGAAATTTTATTATTCGTTTTTATTAATATTGCGTCTATTTGAACGATTTCAACGATCTAAAATGCCGGTCGCCGTCGTAGCAAAACGTTAACCATTTGGGCTTTATTCCCGCGTTTTAACGCGCAAAACAAGCGGCGTAAAAACGACGAAATTTTATTCGTTTTTATTTTTATTGCGTCTATTTGAACGATTTCAACGATCTAAAAATGCTTAAAAATGCTTATTTTAGCAAAACAGCACGTTTTGAGTTTTAATCTGCGTTTTAACGCGTAAACAGCATAAAAACGACGAATTTTTTATTATCTGTTTTTATTAATATTGCTTCATTTGAAATCGATTTCAACGATCTAAAAATGCTTGAAAATGCTTATTTTAGCAAAAAAACAGCACGTTTTGAGTTTTAATCTGCGTTTTAACGCGTAAACAGCATAAAAACGACGCAGAAATTTTTATTATTCGTTTTTATTAATATTGCGTCCATTTGGAACGATTTCAAACGATCTGGGCGCCAAATGTTTATTTTGTGCTAAAACAGCACGTTTTGAGCTTTAATCTGCGTTTTAACGCGTAAACAGCATAAAAACGACGAATTTTTCATTATTCGTTTATTAATATTGTTTATTTGAACGATTTCAACGATCTAAAAATGCTTGAAAATGTTATTTTAGCAAAAACAGTTAATGTTTTGAGCTTTAACGCGTTTTAACGCGTAAAACAGCATAAAACGACGAAATTTTATTATTCGTTTTTGCCATTATTGCGTCTATTTGAACGATTTCAACGATCTAAAAATGCTTGAAAATGCTTATTTTAGCAAAACAGCACGTTTTGAGCTTTATTCTGCGTTTTAACGCGCAAAACAGCAAAAACGACGAAATTTTTATTATTCGTTTTTATTTTTGCTGCGTCTATTTGAACGTGATTTCAACGATCTAAAAATGCTTCGAAAACGCTTATTTTAGCAAACAGCACGTTTCAGCTTTAATCTGCGTTTTAACGGGCAAAACAGCATAAAAAACGACGAATTTTTTATTATTCGTTTTTATTACTAATATTGCCGACGGAACGATTTCAACGTGATCTAAAATGCTTGAAAATGCTTATTTTAGCAAAACAGCACGTTTTGAGCTTTAATCTGCGTTTTAACGCGTAAAACAGCATAAAAACGGACGAAATTTTTATTATTCGTTTTTATTACTATTGCGTCTATTTGAAACGATTTTCAACGATCAAAATGCTTGAAAATGTTTATTTTAGCAAAACAGCACGTTTTGAGCTTTATTCTGCGTTTTAACGCGTAAAACAGCATAAAAACGACGAAATTTTTATTATTCGTTTTTATTTTATTGCGTCTATTTTGAACGATTTCCAACGATCTAAAATGCTTGGAAAATGCTTATTTTAGCAAAACAGCACGTTTTGAGCTTTAATCTGCGTTTTAACGCGTAAACAGCAAAACGATCAAATTTTTTATTATCGGCTTTATTAATATTGCGTCTATTTGAACGATTTCAAAGATCTAAAATGCTTGAAAAATGCTTATTTAGCAAAACAGCATCGTTTTGAGCTTAATCTGCGTTTTAACGCGAAACAGCATGCGCGACTAAATTTTTATTATTCGTTTTTATTTTATTGCGTCTATTTGAACGATTTCAACGATCTAAAATGCTTGATAAATGCTTATTTTAGCAAAACAGCACGTTTTGAGCTTTAATCTGCGTTTTAACGCGTAAAACAGCATAAAAAACGACAAATTTTATTATTCGTTTTTATTAATATTGCTCTATTTGAAACGATTTCTACCCATCTAAAAATGCTGAAAATGCTTTATTTTAGCAAAAACAGTATCGTTTTTGAGCTTTTAATCTGCGCGTTTTAACGCGCGTAAACAACATAAAAACGACGAAATTTTTATAATTCCGTTTTTATTAATATTGCGTCTATTTGAACGAGGATTTCAACGATCTAAAATGTTTGAAAAAATGCATATTTTAGCAAAACAGCACACGGCTTTGCCCTGTTTTAACGCGTAAACAGCATAAAAACGACGAAATTTTTATTATCTGTTTTTATTTTATTGCGTCTATTTTGTCGATTTCAACGATCTAAAATGCTTGAAAATGCTTATTTTAGCAAACAGCACGTTTTGAGCTTAATCTGCGTTTCTTAACGCGTAAACAGCATAAAAAACGACGAAATTTTTTATTATCTGTTTTATTAATATTGTTTCATTTGGAATGATTTCAACGATTCGTACGTTTGAAAATGCTTATTTTAAAGCAAAACAGCACGTTTTGAGTTTTAATCTGCGTTTTAACGCGTAAAACAGCATAAAAACGACGAAATTCTTTTTATTATTCGTTTTTATTAATATTGCGTCCATTTGAACGATTTCAACGATCTAAATGCTTAAAAATGCTTTATCTTTTAGCAAAAACAGCACGTTTTGAGCTTTAATCTGCGTTTTAACGCGTAAACAGCATAAAAACGACGAATTTTTATTATTCGCTTTATTAATATTGCTTATTTGAACGATCAAATGATCTAAAATGCTTGAAAATGCTTATCTTTAGCAAAACAGCACGTTTTGAGTTTTAATCTGCGTTTTAACGTAAACAGCATAAAAAAACGACGAAATTTTTATTATTCGTTTTTATTAATATTGCGTCTATTTGAACTACTTCAACGATCTAAAATGCCGGAAAATGCTTATTTTGTTAAAACAGCACGTTTTGAGCTTTATTCTGCGTTTTAACGCGTAAAACAGCATAAAACGACGAAATTTTTACATTATTCGTTTTTATTTTTATTGCGTCTATTTGAACGATTTCCAACGATCTAAAAATGCTTGAAAATGCTTATTTTAGCAAAACAGCACGTTTTCAGCTTTAATCTGCGTTTTAACGCGTAAAACAGCATAAAACGACGAATTTTATTATTCGTTTTTATTAATATTGCTTCATTTGAACGATTTCAACGATCTGCACAAGAAAATGTGCCATTTTAAAGCAAAAAAAAACAGCACGTTTTGAGCTTTAATCTGCGTTTTAACGCGTAGCCAAAAACGACGAAATTTTTATTATTCGTTTTTATTAATATTGCGTCTATTTGAACGATTTCAACGATCTAAAAATGCTTGGAAAATGCTTTATTTTAGCAAACAGCACGTTTTGAGCTTTATTCTGCGTTTTAACGCGTAAAACAGCATAAAACGACGAAATTTTTATTATTCGTTTTTATTTTTATTGCGTCTATTTGAACGATTTCAACGATCTAAAAATGCTTGAAAATGCTTATTTTAGCAAAACAGCATCGTTTTGAGTTTTAATCTGCGTTTTAACGCGTAAACAAAGTATAAAAAACGACGAATTTTTTATTATTCGTTTTTATTAATATTGCTTTAACGATTTCAAAACGATCTAAAATGCTTGAAATGCTTATTTTAGCAAAACAGCACGTTTTGAGCTTTAATCTGCGTTTAACGCGTAAACAGCATAAAAAACGACGAATTTTTATTATTCGTTTTTTATTAATATTGCTTCTATTTGGAACGATTTCAACGATCTAAAATGCTTGGTAAATGCTTATTTTAGCAAAACAGCACGTTTTGAGCTTTAATCTGCGTTTTAACGCGTAAAAATGGCATAAAAAACGACGAAATTTTTATTATTCGTTTTTATTAATATTGCGTCTATTTGAACGATTTCAACGATTCAAAAATGTTTGAAAATGCTATTTTAAAGCAAAAAAACAGCACATTTGGGCTTTTGCTCCTGCGTTTTAACGCGTAAAACAGCATAAAAACGACGAAATTTTTATTATTCGTTTTTACCTTTATTGCGTCTATTTGAACGTATTTCAACGATCTAAAATGCTTTAGGCACGCTTATTTCAGCAAAACAGTCGTTTTGAGCTTTTAATCTGCGTTTTAACGCGTAAACAGCATAAAACGACGAATTTTATTATTCGTTTTATTAATATTGTTTATTTGAACGATTTCAACGATCTAAAATGCTTGAAAATGCTTAATTTAGCAAAAACAGCACGTTTTGAGCTTTAATCTGCGTTCTAACGCGTAAAACAGCATAAAAACGACGAAATTTTTATTATTCGTTTTTATTAATATTGCGTCTATTTGAATGATTTCAACGATCTAAAATGCTGAAAATGCTTATTTCAGCAAAAACAGCACATTTGGGCTTTATTCTGCTTTTTAACGCGTAAAACAGCATAAAAGGGAAAAATTTTTATTATTCGTTTTTTTATTGTTCGTCATTTGAACGATTTAAGATCTAAAATCTTGAAAATGCTTATTTTAGCAAAAACAGCACGTTTGAGCTTTAATCTGCGTTTTAACGCGTAAAACAGCATAAAAACGACGAAATTTTTATTATTCGTTTTTATTAATATTGCGTCCATTTGAACGATTTCAACGATCTAAAATGCTTGAAAATGCTTATTTTAGCAAAACAGCACGTTTTGAGTTTAATCTGCGTTTTAACGCGTAAAACAGCATAAAAACGACGAATTTTTATTATTCGTTTTTATTAATATTGCTTCTATTTGAACGATTTCAACGATCTAAAATGCTTGAAAATGCTTATTTTAGCAAAACAGCACGTTTTGAGTTTTAATCTGCGTTTTAACGCGTAAAACAGCATAAAGACGACAAAATTTTTTATTGCGTTTTTTATTAATATTGCGTCTATTTGAACGATTTCAACGATCTAAAATGCTTGAAAATGCTTATTTTAGCAAAACAGCACATTTGGTTTTTATTCTGCGTTTTAACGCGTAAAACAGCATAAAAAACGACGAAATTTTTATTATTCGTTTTTATTTTATTGCGTCTATTTGAACGATTTCAACGATCTAAAATGCTTGAAAATGCTTATTTTAGCAAAACAGCACGTTTTGAGTTTTAATCTGCGTTTTAACGCGTAAAACAGCGTAAAACGACGAAATTTTTATTATTCGTTTCTTATTAATATTGCGTCTATTTGAACGATTTCAACGATCTAAAATGCTTGAAAATGCTTATTTTAGCAAAACAGCACGTTTTGAGTTTTTAATCTGCGTTTTAACGCGTAAAACAGCAAAAAAAACGACGAATTTTTATTATTCGTTTTTATTTTTATTGCGTCTATTTGAACGATTTCAACGATCTAAAATGCTTGAAAATGCTTATTTTAGCAAAACAGCACGTTTTGAGCTTTAATCTGCGTTTTAACGCGTAAAACAGCATAAAAACGACGAAATTTTTATTATTCGTTTTTATTAATATTGCGTCATTTGAACGATTTCAACTATCTAAAATGCTTGAAAATGCTTATTTTAGCAAAACAGCACGTTTTGAGTTTAATCTGCGTTTTAACGCGTAAACAGCATAAAACGACGAATTTTTATTATTCGTTTTTATTAATATTGCTTCTATTTGAACGATTTCAACGATCTAAAATGCTTGAAAATGCTTATTTAAAGCAAAACAGCACGTTTTGAGCTTTAATCTGCGTTTTAACGCGTAAAACAGCATAAAAACGACGAATTTTTATTATTCGTTTTTATTAATATTGCTTCTATTTGAACGATTTCAACGAACTAAAATGCTTGAAAATGCTTATTTTAGCAAAACAGCACGTTTTGAGCTTTAATCTGCGTTTTAACGCGTAAAACAGCATAAAACAACGAAATTTTTATTATTCGTTTTTATTAATATTGCGTCTATTTGAACGATTTCAACGATCTAAAATGCTTGAAAATGCTTATTTTAGCAACACAGCACGTTTTGAGCTTTTATTCTGCGTTTTTAACGCGTAAAACAGCATAAAACGACGAAATTTTATTATTCGTTTTTATTTTTAATTGCGTCTATTTGAACGATTTCAACGATCTAAAATGCTTGAAAATGCTTATTTTAAGCAAAACAGCACGTTTTGAGCTTTAATCTGCGTTTTAACGCTAAAACAGCTATAAAACGACGAAATTTTTATTATTCGTTTTTATTAATATTGCGTCCATTTGAACGATTTCAACTATTCTAAAATGCTGAAAATGCTTATTTTAGCAAAACAGCACGTTTTGAGCTTTTAATCTGCGTTTTAACGCGTAAACACATAAAACGACGAATTTTTATTATTCGTTTTTATTAATATTGCTTCTATTTGAACGATTTCAACGATCTAAAATGCTTGAAAATGCTTATTTTAGCAAAACAGCACGTTTTGAGCTTTAATCTGCGTTTTAACGCGTAAACACATAAAAACGACGAATTTTTTATTATTCGTTTTTATTAATATTGCTTCTATTTGAACGATTTCAACGAACTAAAATGCTTGAAAATGCTTATTTTAGCAAAACAGCACGTTTTGAGTTTTAATCTGCGTTTTAACGCGTAAAACAGCATAAAACAACGAAATTTTTATTATTCGTTTTTATTAATATTGCGCCTATTTGAACGATTTCAACGATCTAAAATGCTTGAAAATGCTTATTTTGCAAAACAGCACGTTTTGAGCTTTATTCTGCGTTTTAACGAGTAAAACAGCATAAAACGACGAAAGAAATTTTTATTATTCTTTTTTTATTAATATTGCGTCCATTTGAACGATTTCAACGATCTAAAATGCTTGAAAATGTTTTTTTTTAAGCAAAACAGAAAGTTTTGAGCTTTAATCTGCTTTTTAACGCGTAAAACAGCAAAAAAAACGACTTTTTATTATTCGTTTTTTTTTTATTGCGTCTATTTGAATGATTTCAACGATCTAAAATGCTTAAAAATTTATTTTAGCAAAACAGCACTTTTTGAGTTTTAATCTGCGTTTTAACGCGTAAAACAGCAAAAAAACGACAAATTTTTTTTATTATTCTTTTTTTATTAATATTGCTTCTTTTTTGGGAACGATTTAAACCGACCCAAAAATGCTTGAAAATGCTTTTTTTAGCAAAAAAAAAGCACGTTTTGAGTTTTAATCTGCGTTTTAAGGGAAAAAACAGCAAAAAAAGACAAAATTTTTTTTATTTTTTCGTTTTTATTAATATTGCTTCTTTTTTAAACGATTTCAACGATCTAAAATGCTTAAAAAATGCTTATTTTAGAAAAAACAGCACGTTTTGAGTTTTAATCTGCTTTTTAACGCGTAAAACAGCATAAAAACGACAAAATTTTTTATTATTCGTTTTTATTAATATTGGCCTAGGGAAACGATTTCAACGATCTAAAATGTTTGAAAATGCTTTTTTTAGCAAAACAGCACTTTTGGGGCTTTATTCTGCGTTTTAACGCGAAAACAGCAAAAAAAACGACGAAATTTTTTATTCGTTTTAATTTTTATTGCGTCTATTTAACGTTTTCCCAACGATCTAAAATGCTTAAAAATGCTTATTTTAGAAAAACAGCACGTTTTGAGCTTTAATCTGCGTTTTAACGCGAAAAAACAGCATAAAAACGACAAATTTTTTTATTTTTCCCTTTTTTATTAATATTGCTCTTTTTTGGAACGATTTCAACGATTTTAAAAATGCTTGAAAATGTTTTAATTTAGAAAAAACAGCACTTTTTGAGCTTTAATCTGCGTTTTAACGCGAAAAAACAGCAAAAAAACGACAAAATTTTTTATTATTCTTTTTTTATTAATATTGCGTCTATTTGAACGATTTCAACGATCTAAAATGTTTCCCAAAAATGCTTATTTTCCCAAAAACAGCACATTTGGGTTTTATTCCCTGTTTTAACGCGTAAAACAGCATAAAAACGACGTAATTTTATTATTCGTTTTTTATTAATGTTGCTTCTATTTGAAATCGATTTCAACGCTCTAAATGCTTGAAAATGCTTATTTTAGCAAAACAGCACGTTTTGAGCTTTAATCTGCGTTTTTAATTGTAAACAGCATAAAACGACGAATTTTTATTATTCGCTTTTTATTAATATTGCTTCTATTTGAACGATTTCAACGATCTAAAATGCTTGAAAATGCTTATTATTTTAGCAAAACAGCATCGTTTTGAGCTTTATTCTGCGTTTTAACGCGTAAAACAGCATAACAACGACGAAATTTTATTATTCGTTTTTATTAATATTGCGTCTATTTGAACGATTTCAACGATCTAAAAATGCTTGAAAATGCTTATTTTGTTAAAACAGCACGTTTTGAGCTTTTAATCTGCGTTTTAACGCGTAAAACAGCATAAAAACGACGAATTTTTATTATTCGTTTTTTATTAATATTGCTTCTATTTTGAAAGATTTCAACGATCTAAAATGCTTGAAAATGCTTATTTTAAAGCAAAACAGCACGTTTTTGAGCTTTAATCTGCGTTTTAACGGGCGTAAAACAGCACATAAAACGACAAAAATTTTTATTATTCGTTTTTATTAATACTGTTTATTTGAACGATTTCAACGATCTAAAAGCTTGAAAATGCTTATTTTAGCAAAACCGCACGTATTGAGTTTATTCTGCGTTTTAACGCGTAAAACAGCATAAAACGACGAAATTTTTTATTATTCGTTTTTATTACGACAGGCTCCATGAACGATTTCAACGATCTAAAATGCTTGAAAATGTTTATTTTAGCAAACAGCACGTTTTGAGTCTTAATCTGCGTTTTAACGTAAACAGCATAAAATGACGAATTTTTATTATTCGTTTTTATTACTGTTTCTATATAAAACGATTTCAACGATCTAAAAATGCTTTAAAATGCTTATTTTAAAGGCAAACAGCACGTTTTGAGCTTTAATCTGCGTTTTACGCGTAAACAGCATAAAAAAACGACGAATTTTATTATTCGTTTTATTAATGTTGCTTCTATTGAACGATTTCAACGCTCTAAAAATGCTTGAAAAATGCTTATTTTAGCAAAACAGCACGTTTTATTTTAATCTGTTTTAACTTCGTAAAACAGCATAAAAACGACGAATTTTTTTATTATTCGTTTTTATTAATATTGCTCTATTTGCCCATTTCAACGATCTAAAATGCTTGAAAATGCTTATTTTAGCAAAACAGCACGTTTTGAGCTTTTATTATGCGTTTTAACGCGTAAACAGCATAACAACGACGAAATTTTATTATTCGTTTTTATTAATATTGCGTCTATTTGAACGATTTCAACGATTCAAACAAAGCTTGAAAATGCTTATTTTAGCAAAAACAACAGCACGTTTTTGAGTTTTAATCTGCGTTTTAACGTAAAAACAGCATAAAACGACGAATTTTTATTATTCCGTTTTATTAATATTGCGTCTATCGAACGATTTCAACGATGTAAAATGCTTGAAAATGCTTATTTTAGCAAAACAGCACGCTTTGAGTTTTAATCAGCGTTTTAACGCGTAAAACAGCATAAAACGACGAAATTTTTATTATTCGTTTTTATTAATATTGCGTCTATTTGAACGATTTCAACGATCTAAAAATGCTTCGAAAATGCTTATTTTAGCAAAAAAACAGCACGTTTTGAGCTTTTAATCTGCGTTTTAACGCGTAAAACAGTATAAAAACGACGAATTTTTTATTATTTGTTTTTACAATATTGCTTCTATTTGAACGATTTCAACGATCTAAAATGCTTGAAAATGCTTATTTTAGCAAAACAGCACGTATTGAGTTTTATTCTGCGTTTTTAACGCATAAAACAGCATAAAAACGACGAAATTTTTACGTCTGTTTTTTATTAATATTGCGTCTATTTGAACTATTTCAACGATCTAAAAATGCTTGAAAATGCTTTATTTTGTTGCAAAACAGCACGTTTTGAGCCTTAATCTGCGTTTAACGCAAAACAGCATAAAAAATGACGAATTTTTATTATTCGTTTTTATTAATATTGTTTATATAAACGATTTCAACAATCTAAAATGCTTGAAAATGCTTATTTTAGCAAAACAGCACGTTTTGAGCTTTAATCTGCGTTTAACGGGCGTAAAACAGCATAAAAACGACGAAATTTCTTTATTATTCGTTTTTATTAATATTGCGTCTACTTGAACGTGATTTCAACGATCTAAAATGCTTGAAAATGCTTATTCTTAGCAAAACAGCACGTTTTGAGCTTTAATCTGCGTTTTAACGCGTAAACAGCATAAAAACGACGAATTTTTATTCGTTTTTATTAATGTTGCTTCTATTTGAACGATTTCAACGCTCTAAAATGCTTGAAATGCTTATTTTAGAAAAACAGCACGTTTTGAGTTTTAATCTGCGTTTTAACCGTAAAAAACAAAGCATAAAAAACGACGAATTTTTTTTATTATTATTCGTTTTTATTAATATTGCTTCTATTTGAACGATTTCAACGATCTAAAATGCTTGAAAATGCTTATTTTAGCAAAAACAGCACGTTTTGAGCTTTATTCTGCGTTTTAACGCGTAAAAACAGCATAACAAATCGACGAAATTTTATTATTCGTTTTTATTAATATTGCTTCTATTTGAACGATTTCAACGATCTAAAATGCTTGAAAATGCTTATTTGTTAAACAGCACGTATTGAGCTTTTATTCTGCTTTAACGCATGTCAGCATAAAACGACGAAATTTTTATTATTCGTTTTTATTAATATTGCGTCTATTTGAACTATTTCAACGATCTAAAATGCTTGAAAATGCTTATTTTAGCAAAACAGCACGTTTTGAGCCTACCCAGTTTTAACGCAGCCAGGCAAACATGAATTTTTTATTATTCGTTTTTATTAATATTGCTTCTATATAAACGATTTCAACAATCTAAAAATGCTTGAAAAATGCTTATTTTAGCAAAACAGCACGTTTTGAGTTTAATTCCGGTTTTAACGCGTAAAAAACAGCATAAAAAACGACGAAATTTTTTATTATTCGTTTTTTATTAATATTGCGTCTACTTGAACGATTTCAACGATCTAAAATGCTTGAAAATGCATTTTAGCAAAAACAGCACGTTTTGAGCTTTAATCTGCGTTTAACGCGTAAAACAGCATAAAAACGACGAATTTTTTATTATCTGTTTTTATTAATGTTAAGTTTCGGCCGGAACGATTTCAACGCTCTAAAATGCTTGAAAATGCTTATTTAGCAAAACAGCAACGTTTTGAGCTTTAACGCTTAACTCGTAAAAACAGCATAAAAAACGACGAATTTTATTATTCGTTTTTTATTAATATTGCTTCTATTTGAACGATTTCAACGATCTAAAAATGCTTGAAAATGCTTATTTTAGCAAAACAGCACGTTTTGTGCAGCTTTATTCTGCGTTTTAACGCGTAAAACAGCATAACAAACGACGAAATTTTATTATTCGTTTTTATTAATATTGCGTCTATTTGAACGATTTCAACGATCTAAAATGCTTGAAAATGCTTATTTTAGCAAAAATGCACGTTTTGAGCTTTAATCTGCGTTTTAACGCGTAAAACAGCATAAAACGACGAATTTTTATTATTCCGTTTTTATTAATATTGCTTCTATCGAAAGATTTCAACGATCTAAAAATGCTTGAAAAATGCTTTATTTTAGCAAAACAGCACGTTTTGAGCTTTTAACCGCGTTTTAACGCGTGTTCGTTAATAAAGTTCACAAAATTTTTATTATTCGCTTTTTTATTAATATTGCTCTCTATTTGAATCACTAAACGATTCTGCGCTTGAAATGCTTATTTTTAAAGCAAAACCGCACGTATTGAGTTTTATCTGCGTTTTAAACGCGTAAAACAGCATAAAACGACGAAATTTTTTATTATTCGTTTTTATTAATATTGCGCTCATTAAACGATTTCAACGATCTAAAAATGCTTGAAAATGCTTATTTTAAAGCAAAACAGCACGTTTTGAGCCTTAATCTGCGTTTAACGCAAAACAGCATAAAATGACGAATTTTTATTATTCGCGTATTAATATTGCTTCTATATAAACGATTTCAACGATCTAAAAATGCTTGAAAATGCTTATTTTAGCAAAACAGCACGTTTGAGTTTAATCTGCGTTTTAACGCGTAAAACAGCATAAAACGACGAATTTTTATTATTCGTTTTTATTAATGTTGCTTCTATTTGAACGATTTCAACGCTCTAAAAATGCTTGAAAATGCTTTATTTTAGCAAAACAGCACGTTTTGAGTTTTAATCTGCGTTTTAACTGTAAAACAGCATAAAAACGACGAATTTTTTATTATTCGTTTTTTATTAATATTGCTTCTATTTGAACGATTTCCACGATCTGCAAAATGCTTGAAAATGCTTATTTTAGCAAAACAGCATCGTTTTGAGCTTTATTATGCGTTTTAACGCGTAAACAGCATAACAACGACGAAATTTTTATTATTCGTTTTTTATTAATATTATGTCTATTTGAACGATTTCAACGATCTAAAAATGCTTGAAAATGCTTTTATTTTAGCAAAACAGCACTTTGAGTTTTAATCTGCGTTTTAACGCGTAAACAGCATAAAACGACGAATTTTTTATTATTCGTTTTATTAATATTGCGTCTATTTGAACGATTTCAACGATGTGTGCTTGAAATGCTTATTTTAGCAAAAACAGCACGCTTTGAGCTTTAATCACCAGCTGTTTTAACGCGTAAACAGCATAAAACGACGAAATTTTTATTATTCGTTTTTATTAATATTGCGTCTATTTGAACGTGATTTCAACGATCTAAAATGCTTGAAAATGCTTATTTAGCAAACAGCACGTTTTGAGTTTTAATCCGTGTTTTAACGCGCGTAAAACAGCATAAAAACGACGAATTTTTTATTATTTGTTTTTATTAATATTGCTTCTATTTGAACGATTTCAACGATCTAAAATGCTTGAAAATGCTTATTTTAGCAAAACAGCACGTATTGAGCTTTATTCTGCGTTTTAACGCATAAAACAGCATAAAACGACGAAATTTTTATTATCTGTTTTTTATTAATATTGCGTCTATTTTGAACTATTTCAACGATCTAAAATGCTTGAAAAATGCTTATTTTAGCAAAACAGCATCGTTTTGAGCCTTAATCTGCGTTTTAACGCGTAAAACAGCACATAAAATGACGAATTTTTTTATTATTCGTTTTTATTAATATTGCTTCTATATAAACGATTTCAACAATCTAAAATGCTTGAAATGCTTATTTTGTGCTAAAACAGCACGTTTGAGCTTTAATCTGCGTTTTAACGTAAAACAAAAGCATAAAAAAACGACGAAATTTTTATTATTCGTTTTTATTAATATTGCGTCTACTTGAACGATTTCAACGATCTAAAATGCTTGAAAATGCTTATTTTAGCAAAACAGCACGTTTTGAGCTTTTAATCTGCGTTTTAACGCGTAAAGAGCATAAAAACGACGAATTTTTATTATTCGTTTTTATTAATGTTGCTTCTATTTGAACGATTTCAACGCTCTAAAAATGCTTGAAAATGCTTATTTTAGCAAAACAGCACGTTTGAGCTTTAATCTGCGTTTTAACTCTCGTAAAACAGCACAAAACGCACGAATTTTTTTTTATTATTCGTTTTTATTAATACGTTTCTATTTGAAACGATTTCAACGATCTAAAATGCTTGAAAATGCTTTATTTTAGCAAAAAAAAAAAACAGCACGTTTTGAGCTTTATTCTGCGTTTTAACGCGTAAAACACATAACAACGACGAAATTCTTTTTATTATTCGTTTTTATTAATATTGTGTCTATTTAAACGATTTCAACGATCTAAAAATGCTTGAAAATGCTTTATTTTGTGCGTAAAACAGCACGTTTTGAGTTTTAACGGCGTTTTAACGCGTGTAAAACAAAAGCATGTAAAAACGACGAATTTTTTATTATCGCTTCTTATTAATATTGCTTCTATTTGAACGATTTCAACGATCTAAAATGCTTGAAAATGCTTATTTTAGCAAAACAGCACGTTTAGACTTTATTCACCGTTTTAACGCGTAAAACAACGCCAAAACGACAGAATTTACCAGTATTCGTTTTATTAATGTGCGTCTATTTGAACGATTTCAACGATCCTAAAATGCTTGAAAATGCTTATTTTAGCAACAAAACAGCACGTTTTGAGCTTTAATCTGCGTTTTAACGCGTAAAACAACATAAAAACGACAGATTTTTATTATTTGTTTTTATTATGTACTTCTATTTAGCGAAGAACGATTTCAACGATCTAAAATGCTTGAAAATGCTTATTTGCAACAAAACAGCACGTATTGAGCTTTATTCTGCGTTTTAACGCATAAAACAGCATAAAAACGACAGAAATTTTATTATTCGTTTTTATTAATATTGCGTCTATTTGAACTATTTCAACACGATCTAAAATGCTTGAAAATGCTTATTTTAGCAAAACAACGTTTTGAGCTTTAATCTGCGTTTTAACGCGTAAAACAACATAAAACGACGAAATTTTATTATTCGTTTTTATTAATATTGCGATCTCGCCAGACGATTTCAACGATCTAAAATGCTTGAAAATGCTTATTTTATAAAACAGCACGTTTGAGCTTTAATCTGCCGTTTTAACGCGTAAAACAGCATAAAACGACAGATTTTTATTATTCGTTTTTTTATTAATGTTGCTTCTATTTGAACGATTCCAACGCTCTAAAATGCTTGAAAGTAGCATTTTGAAACAGCACGTTTTGAGCTTAATCTGCGATTTAACTAGTAAAACAGCATAAAAACGACGAATTTTTTTATTATTCGTTTTTATTAATATTGCTTCTATTTGAACGATTTCAACGATCTAAAATGCTTGAAAATGCTTATTTTAGCAAAACAGCACGTTTTGAGCTTTTATTCTGCGTTTAACGCGTAAAACAATATAACAACGACGAAATTTTATTATTCGTTTTTATTAATATTGCGTCTATTTGAACGATTTCAGCGATCTAAAATGCTTGAAAATGCTTATTTTAGCAAAACAGCGCATTTTGAGCTTTAATCTGCGTTTAACGCGTAAAACAGCACAAAAACGACAGATTTTATTATTCGTTTTATTAATATTGCGTCTATTTGAACGATTTCAACGATCTAAAATGCTTGAAAATGCTTATTTTAGCAAAACAGCACGTTTGAGCTTTAATCAGCGTTTAACGCGTAAAAACAGCATAAAATAGCATTTTTATTATTCGTTTTATTAATATTGCGTGTTGAACGATTTCAGCGATGCGTACTTGAAAATGCTTATTTTAGCATAAAACAGCACGTTTGAGCTTTAATCTGCGTTTTTAACGCGTAAACAGCATAAAACGACGAATTTTTATTATTCGTTTTTTATTAATATTGCTTCTATTTGAACGATTTCAACGGTCAAAAATGCTTGAAAATGCTTATTTTAGCAAAACAGCGTTTGAGACTTTAATCTGCGTTTTAACGCGTTAAGCAGCATAAAAACGACGAATTTTTTATTATTCGTTTTATTAATATTTGCTTCTATTTGAACGATTTCAACGCTCTAAAATGCGAAAATGCTTATTTTAGCAAAACAGCACGTTTGAGCTTTAATCTGCGATTTAACTGTAAAACAGCATAAAACGACGAATTTTTATTATTCGTTTTTATTAATATTGCTTCTATTTGAACGATTTCAAGCGATCAAAATGCTTGAAAATGCTTATTTTAGCAAAACAGCACGTTTTGAGCTTTATTCTGCGTTTTAACGCGTAAAACAACATAACAACGACGAAATTTTTATTATTCGTTTTTTATTAATATTGCGTCTATTTGAACGATTTCAACGATCTAAAATGCTTGAAAATGCTTATTTTAGCAAAACAGCACGTTTTGAGCTTTAATCTGCGTTTTAACGCGTAAAACAGCAAAAACGACGAATTTTTATTATTCGTTTTTATTAATATTGCTCTATTTGAACGATTTCAACGTCTAAAATGCTTGAAAATGCTTATTTAGCAAAACAGCACGTTTTGAGTTTTTAATCACGCGTTTTAACGCGTAAAACAGCATAAAAATGAATTTTATTATTCGTTTTTATTAATATTGCGTCTATTTGAACGATTTCAACGATCTAAAATGCTTGAAAAATCTTATTTTACAAAACAGCACGTTTTGAGCTTTAATCTGCGTTTAACGCGTAAAACACATAAAACGACGAATTTTTAATTATTCGTTTTTATTAATATTGCTTCTATTTGAACGATTTCAACGATCTAAAATGCTTGAAAATGCTTATTTTAGCAAAACAGCACGTTTTGAGCTTTAATCTGCGTTTTAACGCGTTAAACAGCATAAAACGACGAATTTTTATTATTCGTTTTTATTAATATTGCTTCTATTTGAACGATTTCAACGATCTAAAATGCTTGAAAATGCTTATTTTAGCAAAACGCACGTTTTGACTTTAATCTGCGTTTTAACGCGTAAAACAGCATAAAAACGACGAATTTTTATTATTCGTTTTATTATAATATTGCGTCTATTTGAACGATTTCAACGATCTAAAATGCTTGAAAATGCTTATTTTAGCAAAACACCACGTTTTGAGCTTTAATCTGCGTTTTAACGCGTAAAACAGCATAAAATGACGAATTTTTATATTCGTTATTTATTAATATTGCTTCTATTTAAACGATTTCAACGATCTAAAATGCTTGAAAATGCTTATTTTTACAAACAGCACGTTTTGAGCTTTAATCTGCGTTTTAACGCGTAAAACAGCATAAAACGACAATTTTTTATTATTCGTTTTTATTAATATTGCTTCTATTTGAACGATTTCAACGATCTAAAATGCTTGAAAATGATTATTTTAGCAAAACAGCACGTTTGAGCTTTAATCTGCGTTTTAACGCGTAAAACAGCATAAAAACGACGAATTTTTATTATTCGTTTTTATTAATATTGCGTCTATTTGAACGATTTCAACGATCTAAAATGCTTGAAAATGCTTATTTTAGCAAAACAGCACGTTTTGAGCTTTAATCTGCGTTTTAATGCATAAAACAGCATAAAAACGACGAAATTTTAAATTTATTCGTTTTTGTGTCATGCGTCCGTTTGAACGATTTCAACGATCTGAAATGCTTGAAAATGCTTATTTTGGCGAAACGCGCAGCAGAGCTTTAATCTGCGTTTAACGCGTAAAGGCATAAAACGACGAATTTTTTTGGCTATTCGTTTTATTATGTGCTTCTATTTGAACGATTTCAAGATCTAAAATGCTTGAAAATACTTATTTTAGCAAAACAGCGCATTTTGAGCTTTAATCGTTTTAACGCGTAAAACAACATAAAAACGACAGATTTTTTATTATTCGTTTTTTTATTAATATTAACTTCTATTTGAACGATTTCAACGATCGTCTTGAAAATGCTTATTTTAGCAAAAACAGCACGTTTTGAGCTTTTAATCTGCGTTTTAACGCGTAAAACAGCATAAAAACGACAGAAATTTTTATTATTCGTTTTTACTAATTAATAGCCGTCTATTTGAACGATTTAACGATCTAAATGCTTGAAAATGCTTATTTTAGCAAAACAGCACGTTTTGAGCTTTATTCTGCGTTTTTAACGCGTAAAACAGCATAAAAACGACGAAATTTTTATTATTCGTTTTTATTTTTATTGCGTCTGTTGAACGATTTCAGCGATCACAAAATGCTTGAAATGCTTATTTTAGCAAAACAGCACGTTTTGAGCTTTAATCGCGTTTTAACGCGTAAAACGCTTTATAAAACGGCAATTTTTATTTATTATTCGTTTTATTAATATTGCTTCTATTTGAACGATTTCAGCGATCTAAAATGCTTGAAAATGCTTATTTTAGCAAAACAGCACGTTTGAGCTTTAATCTGCGTTTTAACGTAAAACAGCATAAAAACGACGAAATTTTATTATTCGTTTTTATTAATATTGCGTCTATTTGAACGGAATTTCAACGATCTAAAATGTGAAAATGCTTATTTTTAGCAAAACAGCACGTTTTGAGCTTTATTCTGCGTTTTAACGCGTAAAACAACATAAAACGGCAGAGAATTTTTATTATTCGTTTTATTTTTATTGCGTCTATTTGAAGACGATTTCAACGATCTAAAATGCTTGAAAATGCTTATTTTAGCAAACAGCACGTTTTGAGGCTTTAATCCTGCGTTTTAACGCGTGAAACAGCATAAAACATTTGAGAATTTTTATTATTCGTTTTTTTATTAATATTGCGCGTCTATTTGAGGCGTTTCAACGATCTAAAATGCTTGAAAATGCTTATTTTAGCAAAACAGTACGTTTTGAGCTTTATTCATGCGTTTTAACGCGTAAACAGCAAAACGACGAAATTTTATTATTCGTTTTTTATTTTATTGCGTCTATTTGAACGATTTCCAATGATCACAAAATGCTTGAAATACTTATTTTAGCAAAACAGCACGTTTGAGCTTTTAATCTGCGTTTAACGCGTAAAACTTAACATAAAACGACGAAATTTTTATTATTCGTTTTTATTAATATTGCGTCCATTTGAACGGTTCAACGATCTCAAAATGTTTGAAAATGCTTATTTAGCAAAACAGCACGTTTTGAAGGCTTTTAATGCGTTTTAACGCGTAAAAACAGCATAAAAACGACGAATTTTTTATTATTCGTTTTTATTAATATTACTTCTATTTGAACGATTTCAACGATCTAAAATGCTTGAAAATACTTATTTTAGCAAAACAGCACGTTTTGAGCTTTAATCTGCGTTTTAACGCGTAAAACAGCATAAAAACGACGGGCGCATTATTCGTTTTATTAATATTGCTTCTGTTGAACGATTTCAACGATCTAAAATGCCCGAAAATGCTTATTTTAGCAAAACAGCACGTTTTTGAGCTTTAATCTGGAATTTTAACGCGTAAAACAGCATAAAAGCAGAAATTTTTTATTATTCGTTTTAATTAATATTGCGTCTATTTTGAACGATTTCAACGTCTAAAAATGCTTGAAAATGCTTATTTTAGCAAAACAGCGCGTTTTGAGCTTTAATCTGCGTTTTAGCGCGTAAAACAGCGCAAAACGACAGGAATTTTTATTATTCGTTTTTTTAATTAATATTGCGTCTATTTGAACGATTTCAATGATCTAAAATGCTTGAAAATGCTTATTTTAGCAAAACAGCACGTTTTGACCTTTATTCTGCGTTTTAACGCGTAAAGCGCGCAAAAACGACGAAATTTTTTTATTATTCGTTTTATTTTTGTGCGTCTATTTGAACGATTTCAACGATCTAAAATGCTTGAAAATGCTTCTTTTGGCAAAACAGCACGTTTTGGAAGGGCTTTAATCTGCGTTTTAACGCGTAAAACAGCATAAAAACGACGAATTTTTTATTATTCGTTTTTTATTTAAATGTGCTTCTATTTGAACGATTTTAACTTGATCTAAAATGCTTGAAAATGCTTATTTTTGCAAAACAGCACGTTTTGAGCTTTAATCCGCGTTTTAACGCGTAAAAGAGCAGCATAAAAACGACGAAATTTTATTATTCGTTTTTTATTAATATTTGCGTCTATTTGAACGATTTCAACGATCTAAAATGCTCTTGAAAATGCTTATTTTAGCAAAACAGTACGTTTTTGAGCTTTTATTCTGCGTTTAACGCGTAAAACAACATAAAACGGCAATTTTATTATTCGTTTTTTATTTTTATTGCGCATCATTTGAACGATTTCAGCGATCTAAAATGCTTGAAAATGTCTATTTTAGCAGCAAAACAGCGTTTTGAGGCTTTTGTCGTTTAACGCGTAAACAGCATAAAACGGTAGAAATTTTTATTAAAATTCGTTTTTTTATTAATATTGCACGTCCATTGAACGATTTCAACGATCTGGTGGCGAAGCCTTTATTTTAGCAAAACAGCACGTTTTGAGCAACCAATCTGCATTTTAACGCGTAAAACAGCATAAAACGACAGAAATTTTGTGTCGTTTTTAATTAATATTATGCGTCTATTTGAACGATTTTGGCTTGATCTAAAATGCTTGAAAATGCTTATTTTTAGCAAAACAGCACGTTTTGAGCTTTATTATACGTTTTAACGCGTAAAACAGCAACATAAAACGACAAATTTTTATTATTCGTTTTATTTTTATTGCGTCTATTTGAACGGTTTAGCGATCTAAAAATGCTCAAAATGCTTATTTAGCAAAACAGCACGTTTTGAGCTTTAATCTGCGTTTTAACGCGTAAAACAGCATAAAAACGACGAATTTTTTATTATTCGTTTTTTATTAATATTGCTTCTATTTGAACGATTTCCAGCGATCTAAAATGCTTGAAAATGCTTATTTTAGCAAAACAGCACGTTTGAGCTTTTAATCTGCCGTTTTAACGCGTAAACAGCATAAAACGACGAAATTTTATTATTCGTTTTTTACTATTTTTATTGCGTCTATTTGAACGATTTTCAACGATCTAAAATGCTTGAAAACTTATTTTAGCAAAACAGCACGTTTTGAGCTTTAATCTGCGTTTTGTACATAAAACAGCATAAAACGACGAAATTTTAATTATTCGTTTTATTAATATTAACGTCCATTTGAACGATTTTAACGATCTAAAATGCTTGAAAATGCTTATTTTTAGCAAAACAGCACGCTTTGAGCTTTTAATCTGCGTTTTAACGCGTAAAACAGCATAAAACGACGAATTTTTTTATTATTCGTTTTTTGTATGTAGCCTGTTGAACGATTTCAAGGATCTAAAATGCTTGAAAATGCTTATTTTAGCAAAACAACGTTTTGAGCTTTAATCTGCCGTTTTAACGCGTAAAACAGCATATAAAACGACGAATTTTTGTGTCGTTTTTATTAATATTGCTTCTATTTGAACGATTTCAACGATCTAAAATGCTTGAAAATGCTTATTTTAGCAAAACAGCTACGTTTTGGGCTTTAATCTGCGCACAACGCGTAAACAACATAAAAAGCGACAGTACATCATTCGTTTTAATTAATGCGTCTATTTGAACGATTTCAACGATCTAAAAATGCTTGAAAATGTACTGGCACAACAAACAGCACGTTTGAGCTTTTATTCTGCGTTTAACGCGTAAAACAGCACTCGGATGACGAATTTTATTATTCGTTTTTTATTTTTTATTGCGTCTATTTGAACGATTTCAACGATCTAAAATGCTTGAAAATGCTTATTTTAGCAAAACAGCACGTTTTGAGCTTTAATCTGCGTTTTTAACGCGTGAAACCAGCATAAAAACGACGAATTTTATTATTCGTTTTTTGTAATATTGCTTCTATTTGAACGGTTCAACGATCTAAAATGCTTGAAAATGCTTATTTTTAGCAGCAAAACAGCACGTTTTTGAGCTTTAATCTGCGTTTTAACGCGTAAAACAGCATAAAACGACGAAATTTTTATTATTCGTTTTATTAATATTGCGTCTATTTGAACGATTTCAACGATCAAAATGCTTGAAAATGCTTATTTTAGCAAAACAGCACGTTTTGAGCTTTATTCTGCGTTTTAACGCGTAAAACAGCATAAAACGACGAAATTTTTATTATTCGTTTTATTTTTATTGCGTCTGTTGAACGATTTCAGCGATCTAAAAAATGCTTGAAAATGCTTATTTTAGCAAAACAGCGCGTTTGAGCTTTTAAATCTGCGTTTTAACGCGTAAAACAGCATAAAAACATTGAAATTTTTATTATTCGTTTTATTAATATTGCGTCTGTTGAACGATTTCAACGATCTAAAATGCTTGAAAATGCTTATTTTAGCAAAACAGTACGTTTGAGCTTTGTTCTGCGTTTTAACGCGTAAACAGCATAAAAACGACAGGGGTACATTATTCGTTTTTATTTTTATTGCGTCTGTTGAACGATTTCAATGTGTTCTAAAATGCTTGAAAATGCTTATTTAGCAAAACAGCACGTTTTGAGGCTTTAATCTGCGTTTTAACGCGTAAAACAGCATAAAAACGACGAAATTTTTATTCGTTTTTATTAATATTGCGCGTCCATTTGAACGATTTCAACGATCTAAAATGTTTTGAAAATGCTTATTTTAGCAAAACAGCACGTTTTGAGCTTTTAATCTGCGTTTTAACGTAAAACAGCAAAACGACGAATTTTTTATTATTCGTTTTATTAATATTGCTTCTATTTGAACGATTTCAACGATCTAAAATGGCGTACTTATTTTTAGCCGAGCAGCACGTTTGAGCCCCAATCTGCGTTTTAACGCGTAAAACGAAAACATAAAACGATTTTTATTATTCGTTTTTTATTAATATTTGCTTCTATTTGAACGATTTCAACGATCACAAATGCTTGAAAATGCTTATTTTGGCAAAACAGCACGTTTTGAGCTTTAATCTGCGTTTTAACGCGTAAAACAACATAAAACGGCGAAATTTTATTATTCGTTTTTAATTAATATTGCGTCTGTTGAACGTTTCAACGATCTAAAATGCTTGAAAATGTATTTTAGCAAAACAGCGCGTTTTGAGCTTTAATCTGCGTTTTAACGCGTAAAACAACATAAAACGACGAAATTTACATTGGTTGTTTCCCGTTGGCGTTGCGTCCTGACGTTTTGTGATCTAAAATGGCGAAAATGCTTATTTAGCAAAACAGCGCGTTTTGACCTTTATTCACGCGTTTTAACGCGTAAACGCTTTATAAAAACGACGAAATTTTTATTATTCGTTTTATTTTTTATTGCGTCTGTTTGAACGGGAACAGCGATCTAGTACTTAAAATGGCTTCTTTTAGCAAAACAGCACGTTTTGGGCTTTAATCTGGATTTTAACGCGTAAAACAGCATAAAACGACGAATTTTTATTCGTTTTTTATTAATATTGCTTCTATTTGAACGATTTCCAGCGATCTAAAATGCTTGAAAATGCTTATTTTAGCAAAACAGCACGTTTGAGCTTTAATCTGCGTTTTAACGCGTAAAACAACATAAAAACGACGAAATTTTTATTATTCGTTTTATTAATATTGCGTCTATTTTGAACGGTTACAACGATCTAAAAATGCATGAAAATGCTTATTTTAGCAAAACAGCGCGTTTGAGCAATTGCCGTTTTTAACGCGTAAAACAGCATAAAAACGACGAAATTTTTATTATTCGTTTTATTTTTGTTTAAAGTATTTGAACGATTTCAACGATCTAAAATGCTTGAAAATGCTTGCTAATTTTAGCAAAAACAGCACGTTTTGAGCTTTAATCTGCGTTTAACGTAAAACAGCATAAAACGGTAATTTTTATTCGTTTTTATTAATATTGCTTCTATTTGAACGATTTCAACGATCTAAAATGGCGAAAATGCTTATTTTGGCAAGCGGCGTTTGGCGCGTCTGCGTTTTAACGCGTAAGAGCAGCTTTAAAACGGCGGGTACGTATTCGTTTTTAATTAATATTGCGTCTATTGGGCGTTTCCAATGATCTAAAATGGCGAAAATGCTTATTTTAGCAAAACAGCACGTTTTGACCTTTATTCTGCGTTTTAACGCGTAAAACAGCATAAAACGACGAAATTTTTTATTGTTCCGTTTTTATTTTTAATGCGTCTATTTGAGACGATTTCAACGATCACAAATGGCGAAATGGCTGCTTTTAGCAAAAACAGCGCGTTTTTGAGCTTTGTCTGCGTTTTAACGCGTAAAACAGCATAAAAAAGGTTTTTTTAAACCCTTTTTTTTTTTCCGAAAAAAAGGGAAAATTTTTTTTTTTTTTTTAAAAAAAAATTTTTTCCCTTTTTTTAAAAAGGAAAAAAAAACCGGTTTTTTTTTTTTTAATTTTTTTTCCAAAAAAACCCTTTAAACGAAAAATTTTTTTTTTTATTTTTTTTTTTTAAAAACCCCAAAAAATTTAAAAAAAAAAATTTTTTTTTTTTTTAAAAAGCAAAAAAAAAAAAAATTTTAAAATTTTTCTTTTTTTTTTTTAAAAACCCGTTTTTTTTTTTAAAAAAATTTAAAAAAAAAAATTTTTAATTTTTTTTTTTTTTAAAAAAGAAAAACCCCTTTTTTTTTTTTTTAATTTTCCCAAAAAATTTTTTTTTTAAAAAAAAAAAAATTTTTAAAAAAATTTTTTGGGGTTTTTTTTTTTTTTTAAGGAAAAACCAAAAAAAAAAATTTTTTTTTTTTTGGGGCTTTTTTCCCTTTTTCCCAAAACCCAAAAAACCCTTTTTTTTTTTTTAAAAAATTTTTTTTTTAAAAAAAAATTTAAAAGGCAAAAATTTTTTTTTTTAAAAACCTTTTTAAACCTTTTTTTTAAAAAAAAAAGCTTAAAAAAAAAAAATTTTTTTTTTTTTTTTTTTTTAAAAATTTTAAAAAAAAGGGGAAATTGGTTTTTTTTAAAAACCCTTTTTTTTTGGGGGTTTTTTAAAAAGGAAAAAAAAAAAGGGGGTTTTTTTGGGGGAAAAAAATTTTTTTTTAAGGAAAAAAAAAAAAATTTTAAAATTTTTTTTTTTTTAAACCTTTTAAATTAAAAAAAAAAGGTTTTTTTTTTAAAAAGGTTTTTTAAATTTTTTTTTAAACCAAAAAAATTTTAAAAAAATTTTTTAAAAAATTTTTTTTTTAAAATTTTTTTTTTTAAACCAAAAACCAAAATTTTTTTTTTTTTAAAAATTTTTTTATTTTTTTTTTTTAAACCAAAATTTAAAAAAAAAGGGGAAACAATTTTTTTTTTTTTTTTGGGAAAAATAAAAAAAAAATTTTTAAATTAGGGAAAAAAATTTTTTTTTGGAAATTTTTTAAAAAAAAAAAAAAAAAAATTTTTTTTTTTTTTTTAAAAAGGCCCCTTTAAAAAAAAACCAATTTTTTTTAAAAATTTTTATTTTTTTTTTTTAAATTTTTTTAAAAAACCTTTTAAAAAAAAATTTTTTTGGGTTTTTTTTTTTTTTAAAAAACCCCTTTTTTAAATTTTTTTTTTTTTTTTTCCCCGGGGGGTTTTTTTTTAAAATTTAAAAAAAAAAAAAAAAATTTTTTTTTTTTAAAATTTTTTTTTTTGGAAAAAAAAAAAAAATTTTAAATTTTTTTTTTAAAAAATTTTTTTTAAAGGGTTTTAAGGGGAAAAAAAAAAAAAAACCTTTTTTTTTAAAAAGGTTTTTTTGGGTTTTTTTTTTTTAAGGGGAAAAAGAAAAAAAAACCCAAAA
>NW_027046264.1:0-28770 GCF_025399875.1 Dalotia coriaria | reverse complement strand
TGAAAATGCTTATTTTAGCAAAACAGCACGTTTTGAGCTTTAATCTGTGTTTTAACGCGTAAACAGCATAAAAACGACGAATTTTTATTATTCGTTTTTTATTAATATTATTATATTTGAACGATTTCAAACGATCTAAAATGCTTTGAAAATGCTTATTTTAGCAAAAACAGCACGTTTTGAGCTTAATCTGCGTTTTAACGCGTAAAACAGCATAAGAACGACGAAATTTTTATTATTCGTTTTATTAATATTATTGCGTCTATTTGAACGGTTTCAACGATCTAAAAATGCTTGAAAATGCTTTATTTTAGCAAAACAGCACGTTTTGAGCTTTAATCTGCGTTTTAACGCGTAAAACAGCATAAAAAATGACGCACTTTTTATTATTCGTATTTTATTAATATTGCTTCTATTTAAACGATTTTCAACGATCTAAAATGCTGAAAATGCTTATTTTTAGCAAACAGCACGTTTTGAGCTTTAACGGTGTTTAACGCGCAAAACAGCATAAAAACGACGAATTTTATTATTCTGCTTTTTATTAATATTGCGTCTATTTGAACGATTTCAACGATCTAAAATGCTTGAAAATGCTTATTTTAAAGCAAAACAGCGCCGTTTTGAGCTTAATCTGCGTTTTAACGCGTAAAACAGCATAAAACGACGAATTTTTATTATTCGTTTTTATTAATATTGCGTCTATTTGAACGATTTCAACGATCTAAAATGCTTGAAAATGCTTATTTTAAAGCAAAACAGCACGTTTGAGCTTAATCTGCGTTTTAGCGCGTAAAACAAGCATAAAAAACGACGAAATTTTTATTATTCGTTTTTATTTTGGCTGCATCTATTTGAACGATTTCAACGATTCAAAATGCTGAAAATGCTTATTTTAGCAAAACAGCACGTTTTGAGCTTTATTCTGCGTTTTAACGCGTAAAACAGCATAAAGTCGACGAAATTTTATTATTCGTTTTGTCATTGCGTTCATTTGACGATTTCAACGATCTAAAATGCTTGAAAATGCTATTTTTAGCAAAACAGTACGTTTTGAGTTTTAATCTGCTTTTAACGCGTAAAACAGCATAAAAATGACGATTTTTTATTATTCGTTTTTATTAATACGTTTTATTTGAACGATTTCAACGATCTAAAATGCTTGAAAATGCTTATTTTAAAGCAAAAACAGCATCGTTTTGAGCTTCACCTTCGTTTTAACGCGTATACGCATAAAAACGACGAAATTTTATTATTCGTTTTTATTAATATTGCGTGTATTTGAACGTGATTTCAATGATCTAAAATGCTTGAAAATGCTTATTTTAGCAAAAACAGCACGTTTTGAGCTTTAATCTGCGTTTTAACGCGTAAAACAGCATGCATCGACGAATTTTTTATTATTCGTATTTTATTAATATTGCTTCATTACTTAACGATTTCAACGATCTAAAATGCTTAAAATGTTTATTTTAGCAAAACAGCACGCTTGAGCTTTAATCTGCGTTTTAACGCGTAAAACAGCATAAAAACGACGAATTTTTATTATTCGTTTTATTAATATTGCGTCTGGTTTGAACGATTTCAACGATCTAAAAATGCTTGAAAATGCTTATTTTAGCAAAACAGCACGTTTTGAGCTTTAATCTGCGTTTTAACGCGTAAACAGCATAAAAAACGACGAATTTTTATTATTCGTTTTTTATTACTATTGCGTCTATTTGAACGATTTCAACGATCTAAAATGCTTGAAAATGCTTATTTTAGCAAAAACAGCACGTTTTGAGCTTTAATCTGCGTTTAGCGCGTAAAAACAGTGTATAAAACGACGAATTTTTTTATTATTCGTTTTTATTAATATTGTTTTATTTGGAACGATTTCAACCATCTAAAATGCTTGAAAATGCTTATTTTAGCAAAACAGCACGTTTTGAGCTTTTAATTCGCTTTTAACGCGGCAAAATGCATAAAACGACGAAATTTTTATTATTCGTTTTTATTATTATTGCTTCTATTTGAACGATTTCAACGATCTAAATGCTTGAAAATGCTTTACTTTAGCAAAAACAGCACGTTTTGAGTTTTAATCTGCGTTTTAACGCGTAAAACAGCATAAAAACGACGAATTTTTATTATTCGTATTTTAATATTGCTTCTATTTAAACGATTTCAACATCTAAAAATGCTTGAAAATGCTTATTTTAGCAAAACAGCACGTTTTGAGCTTTTAATCTGCGTTTTAACGCGTAAAACAGCATAAAAACGACGAATTTGCATACATTATCTGTTTTTATTAATATTGCGTCTGGTTTGAACGATTTCAACGATCTAAAATGCTTGAAAATGCTTATATTTTAGCAAAACAAAGTGTTTTGAGCTTTAATCTGCGTTTTAACGCGTAAAACAGCATAAAAACGACGAATTTTTTTATTATTCGTTTTTATTAATATTGCGTCTATTTGAACGATTTCAACGATCTAAAATGCTTGAAATGCTTATTTTAGCAAACAGCACGTTTGAGCTTTAATCTGCTTTTAACGCGTAAACAGCATAAAAAACGACGAAATTTTTATTATTCGTTTTTATTAATGGGCTTTATTTGAACGATTTCAACGATCTAAAAATGCTTGAAAATGCTTACTTTAAAGCAAAACAGCACGTTTTTGAGCTTAATCGCGTTTTAACGCGTAAAACAGCATAAAAACGACGAATTTTTTTATTATTCGTTTTTATTAATATTGCGTCTATTTGAACGATTTCCAACGGATCTAAATGCTTGAAAATGTTTATTTTAGCAAAACAGCGTTTTGAGCTTTAATCAGCGTTTTAACGCGTAAACAGCATAAAAACGACGAATTTTATTATTCCGTTTTTTATTAATATTGCGTCTTATTTTGAACGATTTTCAACGATCTAAAACGCTTGAAAATGCTTATTTTAGCAAAACAGCACGTTTGAGTTTAATCTGCGTTTTAACGCGTAAAACAGCATAAAACGACGAATTTTTATTATTCGTTTTTATTAATATTGCTTATATTTTTGAACGATTTCAACGATCTAAAATGCTTGAAAATGCTTATTTCAGCAAAACAGCACGTTTTTGAGCTTTAATCTGCGTTTTAACGCGTAAAACAGCATAAGAACGACGAAATTTTTATTATTCGTTTTTATTAATATTGCGTCTATTTGAACGCATTTCAACGATCTAAAACGCCAAAAATGCTTATTTCAGCAAAAACAGCACGTTTTGAGCTTAATCTGCGTTTTAACGCGTAAAAACAGCATAAAAATGACGAATTTTTATTATTCGTATTTTATTAATATTAAGCTTCTATTTAAACGATTAACGATCTGCATGCTGAAAATGCTTATTTTAGCAAAACAGCACGTTTTGAGTTTAATCTGCGTTTTAACGCGTAAACAACAGCATAAAAACGACGAATTTTTATTCGTTTTTATTAATATTGCGTCTATTTGAACGATTTCAACGATCTAAAATGCTGAAAAATGCTTATTTTAGCAAACAGCACGTTTTGAGTTTTAATCTGCGTTTTAACGCGTAAAACAGCATAAAACGACTAAATTTTTATTATTCGTTTTTTATTAATATTGCGTCTATTTGAACGATTTCAACGATCTAAAATGCTTGAAAATGCTTATTTGAAGCAAAACAGCACGTTTTTGAGTTTAATCTGCGTTTTAGCGCGTAAAACAGCATAAAAAACGACGAAATTCTTTTTATTATTCGTTTTTATTTTTTATTGCATCTATTTGAACGATTTCAACGATCTAAAAATGCTTGAAAATGCTTATTTTAGCAAACAGCACGTTTTGAGCTTTTATTCTGCGTTTTAACGCGTAAAACAGCATAAAGTCGACGAAATTTTTATTATTCGTTTTTATTAATATTGCGTCTATTTGAACGATTTCAACGATCTAAAATGCTTGAAAATGTTATTTTAGCAAAACAGTACGTTTTGAGTTTTAATCTGCGTTTAACGCGTAAAACAGCATAAAATGACGTGATTTTTATTATTCGTTTTTATTAATATTGCTTCTATTTGAACGATTTCAACGATCTGCAAATGCTTGAAAATGCTTATTTTAGCAAAACAGCACGTTTGAGCTTCAATCTTCGTTTTAACGCGTATAACAGCATAAAACGACGAAATTTTTTATTATTCGTTTTTTATTAATATTGCGTGTATTTGAACGATTTCCACGATCTAAAATGCTTGAAAAATGCTTTGTTTTAGCAAACAGCACGTTTGAGCTTTAATCTGCGTTTTAACGCGTACAGCATAAAATGACGAATTTTTATTATTCGTATTTTATTAATATTGCTTCATTTAAACGATTTCAACGATCTAAAATGCTGAAAATGCTGCCTTTAAAGGAAACAGCACGTTTTGAGCTTTAATCTGCGTTTTAACGCGTAAAACAGCATAAAAACGACGAATTTTTTATTATTCGTTTTTATTAATATTGCGTCTATTTGAACGATTTCAACGATTCAAAATGCTTGAAATGCTTATTTTAGCAAAACAGCACGTTTTGAGTTTTAATCTGCGTTTTAACGCGTAAACAGCATAAAACGACGAATTTTTATTATTCGTTTTATTAATATTGCGTCTATTTGAACGATTTCAACGATCTAAAATGTTGAAAATGCTTATTTTAGCAAAACAGCACGTTTTGAGCTTTAACTGCGTTTTATGCTGCAAAACAGTATAAAACGACGAATTTTTATTATTCGTTTTATTAATATTGCTTCTATTTGAACGATTTCAACGATCTAAAATGCTTGAAAATGCTTATATTTTAGCAAAAACAGCACGTTTTGAGCTTTTAATCTGCTTTTTAACGCGTAAAAAATCGTTACAAAAACGACGAATTTTTATTATTCGTTTTTATTAATTTTTGCTTATTTGAACGTTTCAACGATCTAAAATGCAAAAATGCTTATTTTAGCAAAACAGCTTTTTGAGTTTAATCGCTTTTTTAAGGGAAAAACGCTAAAACGACGATTTTTTTATTTTTTGTTTTTATTAATATTGCTTCATTTAAAGATTTAAACGATCTAAAATCGAAAATGCTTATTTTAGCAAAACACCACTTTTTGAGCTTTAATCGGCTTTTTAAACGCGAAAAACAGCATAAAACGAAAAAATTTTTTATTATTCGTTTTTTTAATATTTTTTTTGGAACGTTTCCGATCAAAATGCGTCTTTTTTTAGAAAACGCGTTTTGGTTTTTAATTTTCGTTTTAACGCGAAAAACAGCTAAAACGACGATTTTTTTTTTCGTTTTATTAATATTGCTTTTTATTTGAACGTTTCAACGTAAAAAAAGCTTGAAAATGTTATTTTAGCAAAACACCCTTTTTGAGCTTTAATCGCGTTTTAACGCGAAAAACACATAAAACGACAAAATTTTTTATTATTCTTTTTTTTATTAATATTGCGTCTATTTAACGATTTCAACGATCTAAAATGCTTGAAAATGCTTATTTTAGCAAACAGCACTTTTGGGGTTTAATCTGCGTTTTAACGCGTAAAACAGCAAAAAAACGACAAATTTTTTATTATTGTTTTTTTTAAATATTGCTTATTTAACGATTTCAAGATCAAAATCTTAAAAATTTTATTTTAGCAAAACACACGTTTGAGTTTTAATCCTTTTTAACGAAAAACAGAAAAAAACGACGAAATTTTTTATTTTTCTTTTTTTAATATTGCTCTATTTGAACGTTTAAACGATCAAAAATGCTTGAAAATCTTTTTTTAAAAACAACTTTTTGGCTTTATTTTCTTTTTAAACGCGTAAAACAGCATAAAACGACAAATTTTTTATTATTCTTTTTTTATTAATATTGCGTTATTTGAACTTTTTTAAACGATCAAAAATGCAAAAATTTTTTTTAGCAAAACGCACTTTTTTGAGCTTTATTCGCGTTTTAACGCGTCCATAAAACGACAAAATTTTTATTATTCGTTTTTTATTAAAAATGCGTCTATTTGAACGATTTCAACGATCAAAATTTTTAAAATGCTTTTTTTAGCAAAACAGCCGTTTGAGCTTTAATCCGTTTTAACGCTAAAACAGCAAAAAAAACGACGAATTTTTTTTTTTGTTTTTATTAATAGTTTATTTGAACGATTTAAACGATCTAAAATGCTTGAAAATGCTTATTTTAGCAAAACAGCACGATTTATTTTTAATCTGCGTTTTAAGCGAAAAACAGCATAAAACGAAAAATTTTTATTATTCGTTTTTATTAATATTGCGTCTATTTAACTTTTTCAACGATCTAAAATGCTTGAAAATGCTTATTTTAGCAAAACAGCACGTTTGAGCTTTATTTTGCGTTTAACGCGAAAAACAGCATAAAAACGACAAAAATTTTATTATTCTTTTTTTATTAATATTGCGTCTTTTGAACATTTAAACGATCTAAAATGCAAAATGTTTATTTTAGCAAAACAGCACTTTTTGAGTTTTAAATCTCGTTTAAACGCGTAAAAAACATAAAACGACGAATTTTTTTTTTCGTTTTTATTAATATTGCTTATTTGAACGATTTAAACGATCTAAAAGGTTTTAAAATTTTTTTTTTTTTTTGGAAAAGAACGTTTTAACTTTTTGGTTTAAAAAAAAAAAACAAATTTTTTTATTTTTTTTTTTTTTGGGCTTTAAAAAAAAAAATTTTTTTTTGGTTTTTTAATTTTTTTTTTTTGGAAAAAAAATTTTTTGGAAAAAAAAAACCAAAATTTTGGTTTTTAAATTTTTTTAATTTAAAAACCCAAAAAAATTTTTTTAAAATTTTTTTTTTAAAAAAAGTTTCATTTTAAATTTTTGGTTTTAAAAAAACCCCAAAAAAAAAAAAAATTTTTTTTTAAAATTTTTTTTTTAAAATTTAAAACCCTTAAAAGGGAAAATTTTTTTTGGGGTTTTTTTTGGGGCCCTTTTTTTTTCCGAAAAAAAAAAACCTTTTTTTTTAAAACCCGGTTTTTTTTTCCCCAAAAAAAAAAAAGTTTTTTTTAAAACCCTTTTTTTTTTCGTTTTTGGGGGAAAAAAACCCTTAAAAGGTTAAAATTTTTTTTTTTTAAAAATTTTTTTTTTAAAAAACCCCCCCCAAAAAAAAAAAAAATTTTTTTTTAAAAAGGTTTTTTGGAAAAACCAAAAACCTTTTTTAAATTTTTTTTTTAAAAAAAATTTTTTAAATTTTTGGTTTTAAAAGCTTGAAAAAAAAAAGGCAAAAAAAATTTTGGTTTTTTTTTTTTTAAAAAAAAAAAAAATTTTTTAAATTTTTTTTTTAAAAAAGGTTTTTTAAGGTTTAATTTTTTTTTTTTTAAAAAAATTTAAAACCCCTTTTTTTTTTTTTTTTCCTTTAAAAACAAAAAAATTTTAAATTTTAAAAATTTTAAAAAAAAAAATTTTTTTTTTTAAAAAAAATTTTAAAAAGGAAAACCCCAAAAAAAATTTTTTTTTTTTTTTTAAAAAAAAAAAACCCAAATTTTTTTTTTTTTAAAATTTTTTTTTAAAAAACCCCTTTTTTTTTTTTTGGGGCAAAAAAAAGGGTTTTTTTTTTTTTTAAAAAAATTTAAAAAAAATTTTTTAAAAATTTTTTTTAAAATTTTTTTAAAAAATTTTTAAATTTTAAAAAAGGTTTAAAAAAAAAAAAGCATAAAAACGCAATTTTTTTATTATTCGTTTTTATTAATATTGCTTCTATTTGAACGATTTCAACGATCAAAATGCTTGAAAATGCTTTTTTAACAAAACAGCACTTTTTGAGCTTTATTCTGCGTTTTAACGCGAAAAACAGCATAAAACGACGAAATTTTTATTATTCGTTTTTTATTTTTATTGGTCTATTTGAACGATTTCAACGACAAAATGCTTGAAAATGCATTTTAGCAAACCAGCACGTTTTGAGCTTTAATCTGCGTTTTAACGCGTAAAACAGCAAAAAAACGACGAATTTTTTTTATTCGTTTTTATTAATATTCTTCATTTGAACGATTTAAACGTTTAAAATGCTTGAAAATGCTTATTTTGAAAACAGCGTTTGAGTTTTATTCGCGTTTTAACGCGTAAAACAGCAAAAAAACGACGAAATTTTTATTATTCGTTTATTTTTTTTTTTTTCCAATTTAACGATTTAAAAGGTTAAAATGTTTTTTGGCAAAAAAAAATTTTTTAATTTTTTTTTTAAAAAAAAAAAAAAAAATTTTTTTTTTTTTTTTTTAAAATTTTTTTAAAAAAAAAAACCCCAAAAATGCAAAAAAAAAAAAAAATTTTTTTTTTTTTTTTTTTAAAAAAAAAAAAAAAAAAACCGTTTTTTTTTTTCGTTTTTTTTTTTCTAAAAAAAATTTTTAAAAAAAATTTTTTTAAAAACGGGTTTTTTTTTTTTAAAAAAAAAAAAAAAATTTTAAAAAAAATTTTTTTTTTTTTTTTTTAAAATTGTTTTAAATTTTTTTTTAAAAAAAAGTTTTTTTTTTTTTTTTTTTTAAAAAAAAAAAAAAAACCCGAAAAAAAATTTTTAAAAAATTTTTTTTTTTTTTTAAAAAATTTTTTTTTCTTTTTAAAAAAATTTTTTTAAATTTTTTTTGGAAAACCCCAAAAAAAAAAATTTTTTTTTAAAAAAAAAAAAATTTTTTTAAATTTTTTTTTAAAATTTTTAAATTTTTTTTAAAAAAATTTTTTTTTTTTTTTTTAAAACCAAAAAAAAATTTTTTTTTAACCTTTTTTAAAAAAAAACCGTTTTTTTAAAAATTTTTTTTTTTTAAAAAAAAAATTTTTTTTAAAAAAATTTTTTGGGGAAAATTTTTTAAAAAAAAAAAAAAAAAAATTTTTTTTTAACCTTTTCCCCAAAAAAAAATTTTTTTTTTTTTTAAAATTTTTTTAAAAAAATTTTTTAAAAATTTTTTTTAAAGGAAAAAAAAAAAAATTTTTTTTTTGGTTTTTTTTTCCCAAAAAAAAAAATTTTTAAAAAATTTTTCTTTTTTTTTTTTTTTAAAAAAACCTTTTAAATTTTTTTTTAAAAAAAAATTTAAAAAAAAAAATTTTTTTTTTTTTTAAAAAATTTCTTTTTTGGAAAAAAAAAAAATTTTTAAATTTTTTTTTTTTAAAAAACCTTTTTTTTTTTTTAAAAAAAAAAAAAAATTTTTTTTAAAAAGGCCCCCAAAAAAAAAAAAAATTTTTTAAAATTTTTTTTTAAAAAAAAAAAAAAATTTTAAAAAAAAAATTTTTAAACGAAAAATTTTTTATTTTTTTTTTTTTCCCAAAAAAAACAAGGGTTTTAAAATTTTTTTTAAAAAAAAATTTTTTTTTGGATTTTTTTTTTTCCCCAAAAAAAATTTTTTAAAAAAAAATTTTTTTGGGTTTTTTTTTTTTTTAAAAGTTTAAAACGAAAAAATTTTTGTTTTTTTTTAAATTTTCCCTTTTGGGGTTTTTTTAAATTTTTTTTTTTAAAAAAAAAAAAAAGGAATTTTTTTTTTTTTTTTTTTAAAAAAAAAAAATTTTTTAAAATTTTGGTTTTTTTTTTTTTAAAAACCACCTTTGAAAAAAAATTTTTTAAAAAACCCAAAAAAAGGAAAAAGGGGTTTTTTTAAATTTTTTTTTTTTAAAAAAAAAAAAAAATTTTTTTTTAAAATTTTTTTTAAAAAAAAAATTTTTTTTTTTAAATTTAAAAAGGAAAATTTTAAAAAAGGTTTTTTTTTTTTTTTTTAAAAAAAAAAAAAATTTTTTTTTAAATTTTTTTTTAAAAACCCTTTTAAAAATTTTCCGTTTTAAAAAAAAAATTTAAAAAAAAATTTTTTTTTTTTTTAAATTTTTTCCAAAAAAACCCAATTTTTTTTTAAAAAAATTTTTTTTTTTAAAAAAATTTTTTGGAAAAAAAATTTTGGGCCTTTTAAAAAAAAAAATTTTTTTTTGGTTTTTTAAAAAAAAAAAACCAAATTTTAAAATTTTTTTAAATTTTTTTAAAAACCTTTTGGTTTTCCTTTTTTAAAAAAAAAAAAAGGGTTTTTTTTTTTTTTTTTAAAAAAAAAAATTTTTTAAAAAAATTTTTTTTTTAAAAAAAAAATTTTTTTTAAAACCAAAATTTTAAAATTTTTTTTAAAAAAAAAAATTTTTTTAAGGGGGAAAAATTTTTTTTAAAAAAAAATTTTTTTTTTAAAAATTTTTTTTTTTTTTTAAAAAAAGCCCTTTTTTTTTTTTAAAAAAAACCCAAAAAACCTTTTTTTTTTTTTTTTAAAAAAAAACCAAAAAAATTTTTAAATTTTTTTTTTTTTTTTTTTTTAAAAAAGGGGGTTTTTTTTTAAATTTTTCCAAAAAAAAAATTTTTTTAAAAAAAAATTTTTTTTGGTTTTTTTTTTTTTTAAAAAAAAAAACAAAAATTTTTTAAAAATTTTTCTTTTTTAAAAAACCCCTTTTTAAACCTTTTTCCCCCCAAAAAAAAATTTAAAACAAAAAATTTTTTTTTTTATTTTTTTTAAGGAAAAACCAAAAACAAAAAAAAAAATTTTTTTTTTTTTTTTGTTTTTTTGGCCCAAAAAAAAAAAAAAAAAAAACCTTTTATTTTTTTTTTTCCTTTAAAAAAAACAACAAAAAATTTTTTTAAAAATTTTTTTTTTTAAAAAAAAATTTTTTTAAAAGGAAAAAATTTTTTAAAAACCCAAAAATTTGGTTTTTTTTTTTTTTTTAAAAATTTCCTTTAAAAAAAAAAAATTTTTTAAAAATTTTTTTTAAAAACCTTTTTTTTTTTTAAAAAGGAAAAAAAAACCCCACGTTTTTTTAAATTCTTTTTTTTAAAAAAAAAAAGGGGGGAAAAAATTTTTTTTTTAATTTTCCAAAAAACCTTTTTTTTAAAAAAAAAATTTTTAAAAAAAAACCCCTTTTTTTTTTTTTTTTAAAAAAAAAAAAAAAAATTTTTTTTTTTTTTTTTTTTTTTTAAATTTTTTGGGGAAAAATAAAAATGCTTATTTTAGCAAAACAGACGTTTTGAGCTTTATTCGGGTTTTTTAACGCGTAAAAGCAAAAAACCGTTTTTTTAAACCCGTTTTTTTAATAGCGCATTTGAACGATTTAACTTAAAAATTTTAAAATGCTTTTTGGCCCCGACGCTTTGAGTTTAAACGCGTTTTAACGCGTAAAACAGCATAAAAACGACGAAATTTTTAATATTCTTTTTTATTAATATTGCGTCTTTTTGAACGATTTCAACGATCTAAAATTTTGAAAATGCTTTTTTTTTAGCAAAACAGCACGTTTTGAGCTTTAATCTGCGTTTTAACGCGAAAAACAGCAAAAACGACGAATTTTTTATTCGTTTTTATTAATATTGCTTCTATTTGAACGATTTCAACGATCTAAAATGCTTGAAAATTTTTTTTTTTAAAAAACGGTTTTTGAGTTTTATTTTTTTTAACGCGTAAAACAGCATAAAAGACGAAATTTTTATTATTCGTTTTTATTAATATTGCGTCAGACCGATTTCAACGATCTAAAATGTTTAAAAAAGCTTAAGAAAAAAGCACGTTTTTTTTTAATTTGCGTTTTAACGCGTAAAACAGCATAAAATGACAAATTTTTTTATTATTCGTTTTTTTTAAATTTGTTCTATTTAAACGATTTCAAAAACAAAATGTTAAAAAATGCTTATTTTAGCAAAACAGCACGTTTTGAGTTTTAATCTGCGTTTTAACGCGTAAAACAGCATAAAACGAAAAAATTTTTTTATTATTCGTTTTATTTTTTGCTTCTATTTGAACGATTTCAACGATTAAAATGTTTGAAAATGCTTTATTTTAGCAAAACAGCACGTTTTGAGTTTTTAATCGCGTTTAACGCAAAACAGCAAAAAAACGACGAATTTTTATTTTTCGTTTTTTATTAATATTGCTTCAGGAACGATTTCAACGATCTAAAATGTTTGAAAATGCTTTTTTTTAAAAACAGCACTTTTTGAGCTTAATCTGCGTTTTAACGCGTAAACAGCATAAAAACGACGAATTTTTATTATTCGTTTTTATTAATATTGGTCTATTTGAACGATTTAAAGATCAAAAATGTTTGAAAATGTTTTATTTTAGCAAAACAGCATTTTGAGTTTTAATCTGCGTTTTAACGCGAAAAAACACAAAAAAAACGACGAATTTTTATTATTCTTTTTTATTAATATTGCGTCTTTTAACGATTTCAACGATCAAAAATGCTTGAAAATGCTTATTTTGCAAAACAGCACGTTTTGAGTTTTAACGCGTTTTAACGCGTAAAACAGCATAAAAACGAAATTTTTATTATTCTTTTTTATTAATATTGCGTCTATTTGAACGATTTCAACGATCTAAAATGCTTGAAAATTTTATTTTGCAAAACAGCACGTTTTGAGTTTTAATTGCGTTTTAACGCGAAAACAGCAAAAAAACGACGAAATTTTATTATTCGTTTTTATTAATATTGCGTCTATTTGAACGATTTCAACGATCTTAAAAATGCTTGAAAAATGCTTATTTTAGCAAAAACAGCACGTTTTGAGCTTTAATCTGCGTTTTACCGCGTAAACCAGCATAAAACGACGAATTTTTTTTATTATTCGTTTTTATTAATATTGCGTCTATTTGAACGTGACTCAATGATCTAAACGCCTGAAAATGCTTTTATTTTAGCAAACAGCACGTTTTTGAGCGCTTTAATCTGCGTTTTAACGCGTAAAAACAGCATAAAAACGACGGTATTATCTGCTCTTTTATTAATATTGCTTCTATTTTTGAACGATTTCAACGATATAAAATGCTTGAAAATGCTTATTTTAGCAAAACAGCACGTTTTGAGCTTTTATTCTGCGTTTTAACGCGTAAAACAGCATAAAAACGACGAAATTTTTTATTATTCGTTTTTTATTAATATTGCGTCTATTTTCTAAACGATTTCAGTAACGATCTAAAATGCTTGAAAAATGCTTATTTTAGCAAAACAGCACGTTTTGAGCTTTAATCTGCGTTTAACGCGTAAAACAGCATAAAATGACGAATTTTTATTATTCGTTTTGCCAATATTGCTTCTATTTAAACGATTTCTGGCCGTACTAAAAATGCTTGAAAAATGCTTATTTTAGCAAAAACAGCACGTTTTGAACTTTTAATCTGCGTTTTAACGCGTAAAACAGCATAAAAACGTGATCGAAATTTATTATTCGTTTTTATTAACATTGCTTCTATTTGAACGATTTCAACGATCTAAAATGCTTGAAAATGCTTATTTTAGCAAAACAGCACGTTTTGAGTTTTAATCTGCGTTTTAACGCGTAAAACAGCATAAAATGACGAATTTTTGCCATTCGTTTTATTAATATTGGTGGCCTATTTGAACGTGATTTCAACGATCTAAAATGCTTGAAAATGCTTTATTTTGAAGCAAAAACAGCACGTTTTGAGCTTTATTCCGCGTTTTAACGCGCAAAACAGCATAAAACGACGAAATTTGCCATTCGTTTTATCTTTATTGCGTCTATTTGAACGATTTCAACGATCTAAAATGCTTGAAAATGCTTATTTTAGCAAAACAGCACGTTTTGAGCTTTAATCTGCGTTTTAACGCGTAAAACAGCATAAAAACGACGAAATTTTTATTATTCTTTTTTATTAATATTGCGTAAATTTTGAAGGGTTTAAATAAAATGCGAAAATGTTATTTTAGCAAAACAGTACTTTTTGGTTTTTTGCTTTTTAAAAAAAACAAAAAGGGCAATTTTTTATTATTCTTTTTTTATTAATTTTTGTTTCCCTTTTAAAAGGGATTTAACGTTTAAAAGCGAAAATCCCCTTTTTTAAGAAAAACACCACGTTTTGAGTTTTAATTTGCTTTTTTAACGCGTAAAAAAAAAAAACGACGAAATTTTTTATTCGTTTTTTTTAAATTTGCTTCATTTGAACGTTTTCCCAACGTTTAAAATGCAAAAATGCTTATTTTACCCAAAACACCCTTTTTGAACTTTTTTTGCGTTTTAACGCGTAAAAAAACATAAAACGACGAAATTTTTATTATTCGTTTTTTATTAATATTGCGTTATTTAAGTGTTTTCCAGCGTTTTGCAAAAATGCCTATTTTAGCAAAACAGCCTTTTTGACGTGCTTTTTAACGCGAAAAACACCCCAAAAGGGAAAAAATTTTTTTATTATTCGTTTTTTTTTTTTGTGGGGTTATTTGAACGTTTTTTCAACGTTAAAATCGGTGCGCAAAACAGCACTTTTTGACCCTTTTTTTTGTTTTAACGGGGGAAAACCCCACCCAAAAAACGACGGGAAATTTTTTAATATTGGTTTTTATTAATATTGCGTCATTTGAAGGGTTTAAGCCGAAAATACTTTTTTTAGCAAAACACCCTTTTTGAGTTTTTAATTTGCTTTTTAACGTAAAAAAACCCCAAAAACGACAAAATTTTTTTTATTCGTTTTTATTAATATTCCCCTTTGGGTTTCGTTTTCCCAACGATAAAGCGAAAGCAAAAAAGCTTTTGGGGCAATCTGCTTTTTTCGCGTAAAACAGCATAAAACGACAAAAATTTAATTATTCGTTTTTATTAAGGGCCGTCTTTCCCAAAACGATTGAAAAACGTTTTGCAAAAATGCTTATTTTAGCAAAACAGCACTTTTGGGGCTTTTAAACGGTTTTAACGCGAAAAAGGCATAAAACGACAGAAAATTATTCGTTTTGGCGGGAACGATTTAAACGTTTAAAATGCAAAAATGTTTTTTGGCAAAACAGCCTTTTTGAGTTTTTAATTTGCGTTTAAGGGCAAAACCCCCAAAAACGACGAATTTTTATTTTTGGTTTTTTTAAATTTTGGTTTTGGAAATTTAAACGATCTTGCTTAAAAATGCCTTTTTTAGCAAAACGGCACTTTTTTTAGCTTTTCCTTTTTGACGCGAAAAACCCCAAAACAAAATTTTTTATTATTCTTTTTTTATTAAAATTGCGTCTTTTTGGAACGTTTAAACAAATGGGGCGAAATCATTTTGCGGCACTTTTTTGGGCCCAAATCGGGTTTAACGCGTAAAACACCCAAAAACGAAAATTTTTTATTATTCGTTTTATTAAAAACTTTTTGAACGTTTTTAACGACCTTGCGAAAATCCCATTTTAGCAAAACAGCACTTTTTTGAGTTTTTAAATTTGCGTTTTAAGGGTAAAAAAATAAAACGAGGGTTTTAATTCTTTTTTATTAATTTTTGGTCTTTTCCCGAAAGGGTTTAAACGTTTAAAATCCCAAAAACTTATTTTAGCAAAACAGCACGTTTTGAGCTTTAATCTGCGTTTTAACGCGTAAAACAGCATAAAAATGACGAATTTTTATTATTCGTTTTTATTAATATTGCTTCTATTTGAATCGATTTCAACGATCTAAAATGCTTGAAAATGCTTATTTTAGCAAAACAGCACGTTTTGAGCTTTAATCTGCGTTTTAACGCGTAAAACTGCATAAAACGACGAAATTTTTATTATTCGTTTTTATTAATATTGCTTCTATTTGAACGATTTCAACGATCTAAATTGCTTGAAAATGCTTATTTTAGCAAAACAGCACGTTTTGAGCTTTAATCTGCGTTTTAACGCCTAAAACAGCATAAAAACGACAATTTTTTATTATTCGTTTTTATTAATATTGCGTCTATTTGAACGATTTCAACGATCTAAAATGCTTCAAAATGCTTATTTTAGCAAAACAGCACGTTTTGAGCTTTAATCAGCGTTTTAACGCGTAAAACAGCATAAAACGACGAAATTTTTATTATTCGTTTTTCTTAATATTGCGTCTATTTGAACGATTTCAACGATCTAAAATGCTTGAAAATGCTTATTTTAGCAAAACAGCACGTTTTGAGCTTTTAATCTGCGTTTTAACGCGTAAAACAGCATAAAATGACGAATTTTTATTATTCGTTTTTATTAATATTGCTTCTATTTAACGATTTCAACGATATAAAATGCTTGAAAATTTTTTTTTTAAAAAAGCGTTTTATTTAATTTTTTAACGTAAAAAACTAAAAGCTTTTTTTTAAGTTTTTTTAATTTTTTTTAACGTTTAACCCTTAAAAGGGAAAAAATTTTTTTTTTTAAAATTTTGGGCCCAAAACTTTTTCCAAAAAAAATTTTTTAAAAGCAAAAAAAACGTTTTTTTTTTTTTTTTTTTTCCAAAAAATTTTTAAAAAAAAATTTTTATTGTTTTTTAAAAAAGCTTTTTTTTCGTTTTTGGGGAAAATTTAAAAAAATTTTTTTTTTTTTTTTTAAAATTTTTTTAAAAAACGTTTGAAAAAATTTTTTAATTTTTTTTAAAAAAAAGATTTTTAATTTTTTTTTTTTAAAAAACCAAAAAAACAACGTAAATTTTTTTTTTAAAAAACGTTTAAGTTTTTTTTTTTTTAAAAAAAACAAGAGTTTAAAATTTTTTTAAAACCCAAAAGGTTTTTAAAATTTTTTTTCTTTTTAAAAAAAGAAAAAAAATTTTTGTTTTTTTTTAAAAAACCCCAAAGTTTAATTTTTTTAAAAATTTAAAAAAAAGGTTTTTAATTTCTTTTTTAAAAAATTTTTAAAAACGATTTATTTTTTTTTTAAAATTTAAAAAAACATTTTTATTTTTTTTTAAAAGCTAAAACCAAAAACGTTTTTAAACAAAAAATTTTTAAAAAAATTTTTTTTTTTTTTAAATTTTTGCAAAAGAAAAAAACGTTTTTTTTCTTTTTAAAAAAAAAAATTTTAAAAGTTTTTAAGGGTTTTAAAAAAAAGCTAAAAATTTTTACTTTTTAAAAATTTTTAAAAAAAACAAAAAAAATTTTTTTTTAAAAAAGGTTTATTTTCCCATTTTTTTTTAAAAAAAAAAAAAATTTTTTAAAAAATTTTTTTTAAAATTTTTTTTAACAAAACACTAAAACAAAAATTTTTTTTTTTTTTTTAAAAAAACCTTTTTTAAATTTTTCCTTTAAGCAAAAAGCTTTAAAAAAAAAATTTTTTTTTAAAATTTTTTTTAAACAAAACACAAAAAAAACCCTTTTTTTTAAAAACCAAAAAAGGGAAATTTTAAATTTTTTAAAAAAAAAAAATTTTAAAATTTTTTTTTAAAGTTTTTAAAAAGCTTTTTTATTAAAATCTTTTTTAAAGAAAAACAAAACTTTTTTTTTGCAAAAAAATTTTTTTGAAAAAATTTTTATTTAAAATTTTTTTTAAAAACGATTTAAAGAAAATTTTTTAAATTTTTTTTTAAAAAAAAATTTTTTTTATTTAATTTTTTTTTAAAAAATTTTTTGGGGAATTTAAAAGGGTTTTTTTAAAATTTTTTTTGCCAATAAAAGTTTTTTAAAAAATTTTTTTAAAAAAAATTTTTTTTTGCTTTAACTTTTAAAAATTTAAAAGCAAAAATTTTTTTAAAAAACGGTTTTTTTTAATTTGCTTTTTTAAAAAAATAAAATTTTTTTTATTTTTTTTTTAAAATTTGGGTTTAAATTTAACGTTTAACGTAAAAGCTTAAAAGCTTTTTAAAAACCCTTTTAGCTTTAATCCGTTTAAGGGTTTAAAAAGCAAAAAAAAAAAATTTTTAACCCTTTTTTTAATTTTCTTTGCGTTTAACGCTAAAAGCTTAAAAGCTTTTTTTTTAAAAACCGTTTTATTTTAATTGCGTTTTCGTAAAACATAAAAAAATTTTTTTATTTTTTTTTTTTTTAACTTTTAACGTTAAAAAAAAATTTTTTTTAAAACCCTTTTTTAAGCTTTTTTTAACTTTTAAAAAAAAAAAATTTATTTTTTTTTTTTTTTAAATTGGTTTAATAAATTTAAAACAAATTTTTAAAAGTTTTTTTAAACCTTTTAATTTAACGCTAAAAGCTTTTAAAAAGGTTTTTTTTAATTGGTTTTATTTAAAAATAAAAAAATTTTTTTTTTAAAAAATTTTTTTAAAACCCACGTTTAAAAAAACCTTTTAAACAAAAAAAAATTTTTTTTATTTTTTTTTAAGGTTTAAAAAAAAAAAAAAATTTTAAAAAATTTTTTTTTAAAAACCTTTATTTAAAAAGGGAAAAAATTTTTTATTTTTTTTTTAAAAAATTTGCTTTTAAGGGAAACCTAAAAGCTTAAAAACTTTTTTACCCGTTTTGAGCTTTAATCTGCGTTTAACGCGTAAAACAGCATAAAACGACGACATTTTTATTATTCGTTTTATTAATATTTGCTTCTATTTGAACGGTTCCAGCGATCTAAAATGCTTGAAAATGCTTATTTTAGCAAAACAGCACGTTTTGAGCTTTAATCTGCGTTTTAACGCGTAAAACAGCATAAAACGACGGGTACATTATTCGTTTTTATTAATATTGCGTCTATTTGAACGATTTCAACGATCTAAAATGCTGGAAAATGCTTATTTTAGCAAAAGGCAGCACGTTTTGAGTTTTAATCTGCGTTTTAACGCGTAAAACAGCATAAAACGACGAATTTTTTATTATTCGTTTTTATCAATATTGCTTCTATTTAAACGATTTCGAAAGCAGTCCTAAAATGCTTGAAAATGCTTATTTTAGCAAACAGCACGTTTTGAGCTTTAATCTGCGTTTAACGCGTAAACAACATAAAACGACGAATTTTTTATTATTCGTTTTTTATTAATATTGCGCGTCTATTTCCAGCGATTTCAACGATCTAAAATGCTTGAAAATGCTTATTTTAGCAGCAAAACAGCACGTTTTGAGCTTTTGTCACTGCGTTTTTAACTTGCGTAAAACAGCGCATAAAACGACGAAATTTTTTATTATTCGTTTTATTAATATTGCTTCTATTTGAACGTTTAAACGTTAGGCAGAAATGCTTATTTTATCAAAACAGCACGTTTGGGCTTTAATCTGCGTTTTAACGCGTAAAACAGCATAAAAACGACGAATTTTTTTATTATTCGTTTTTATTAATATGCTTCTATTTGGTGATTTCAGCGATCTAAAATGCTTGAAAATGCTTATTTTGTAGCAAAACAGCACGTTTTGAGGCTTTTAATCTGCGTTTAACGCGTAAAACGGCACATAAAGCGACGAATTGCATTATTCGTTTTTTTATTAATATTTAGCTTCTATTTAAACGATTTCAACGATCTAAAAATGCTTGAAAATGCCCCATTTTTAGCAGCAAAAACAGCACGTTTGAGCTTTTAATCTGCGTTTTTAACGCGTAAAGAGCAGCATAAAACGACGAAATTTTTATTATTCGTTTTATTAATATTCTTCTATTTGAACGATTTCGAAAGCGATCTAAAATGCTTGAAAATGCTTATTTTTTAGCAAAACAGCACGTTTTTGAGCTTTAATCTGCGTTTTAACGCCTAAAACAGCATAAAAACGTCGAATTTTTTATTATTCGTTTTTTATTAATATTGCGTCTATTTGAACGATTTCAACGATCTAAAATGCTTGAAAATACTTATTTTAGCAAAACAGCACGTTTTTGAGCTTTTAATCAGCGTTTTAACGCGTAAAACAGCATAAAACGACGAAATTTTATTATTCGTTTTCTTAATAATATTGCGTCTATGAAAAGGTTTCATGATCTAAAATGCTTGAAAATGCATATTTTAGCAAAACAGCACGTTTTGAGCTTTAATCTGCGTTTTAACGCGTAAACAGCATAAAACGACGAATTTTTATTATTCGTTTTTATTAATATTGCACGTCTACGAACGATTTCAACGATCTAAAATGCTTGAAAATGCTTATTTTTAGCAAACAGCACGTTTGAGCTTTTAATCTGCTTTTTAACGCGTAAACAGCTTATAAAAACGACGAAATTTTTATTATTCGTTTTTTATTAATATTGCTTCTATTTGAACGATTTTAACGATCTAAATGCTTGAAAATGCTTATTTTTAGCAAAACAGCACGTTTTGAGCTTTAATCTGCGTTTTAACGCGTAAACAGCATAAAACGACGAATTTTTATTATTCGTTTTATTAATATTGCGCGTCTATTTGAACGATTTCAACGATCTAAAATGCTTGAAAATGCTTATTTTTAGCAAAATAGCACGTTTTGAGCTTTAATCTGCGTTTTAACGCGTAAAACAGCATAAAACGACGAATTTTTTATTATTCGCTTTTTATTAATATTGCGTCTATTTGAACGATTTCGGCAGACTAAAATGTGAAATGTATTTTTAGCAAAACAGCACGTTTTGAGGCTTTAATCAGCGTTTTAACGCGTAAAACAACATAAAAACAACAGGAATTTTTATTATTCGTTTTTATTAATGTGCTTCTATTTGAACAATTTCAACGATCTAAAATGCTTGAAAATGCTTATTTTAATGAACAAAACAGCACGTTTTTGAGCTTTAATCTACGTTTTAACGCGTAAAACAGCATAAAAACGACACGAATTTTTATTATTCGTTTTTTTATTAATATTGCTTCTATTTGAACGATTTCAACGATCTAAAATGCTTGAAAATGCTTATTTTAGCAAAACAGCACGTTTGAGCTTTAATCTGCGTTTTAACGCGTAAAACAGCTTATAAAAACGACGAAATTTTATTATTCGTTTTTATTAATGTGCGTCTGTTGAACGATTTCAACGATCTAAAATGCTTGAAATGCTTATTTTAGCAAAACAGCACGTTTTGAGCTTTATTCTGCGTTTAACGCGTAAAACAGCATAAAAACGACAGAAATTTTTATTATTCGTTTTATTTTTATTGCGTCTATTTGAACGATTTCAACGATCTAAAATGCTTGAAAATGCTTTTTAGCAAAACAGCGTTTTGAGCTTTAATCTGCGTTTTAACGCGTAAAACGCTTATAAAACGACGAAATTTTTATTCGTTTTTTTATTAATATTGCGTCTATTTGAAGACGATTTCAACGATCTAAAATGCTTGAAAATGCTTATTTTAGCAAAAACAGCACGTTTGAGCTTTATTCTGCATTTAACGCGTAAAGCAGCATAAAAACGACAGAAATTTTTTATTATTCGTTTTTTTATTTTTATTGCGTCTATTTGAACGATTTCAGCGATCTAAAATGCTTGAAAATGCTTATTTTAGCAAAACAGCACGTTTTGAGTTTTTTAATCTGCGTTTTAACGCGTAAAAACAGCATACAAAGCGACGAGATTTTTATTATTCGTTTTTTTATTAATATTGCTTCTATTTGAACGATTTCAACGATCTAAATGCTTGAAAATACTTATTTAGCAAAACAGCACGATTTGAGCTTTAATCTGCGTTTTGACGCGTAAAACAACATAAAAACGGCAGAAATTTTATTATTCGTTTTTTATTAATATTGCGTCTGTTGAACGATTTCCAACGATCTAAAATGCTTAAAATGCTTATTTTAGCAAAGCAGCACGTTTTGAGCTTTAATCTGCGTTTTAACGCGTAAAACAGCATAAAACGACGAATTTTTATTATTCGTTTTATTAATATTAGCTATTTGAACGATTTCCAGCAGTCTAAAATGCTTGAAAATGCTTATTTTAGCAAACAGCACGTTTTGAGCATTAATCTGCGTTTAACGCGTAAAACAACATAAAAACGACGAATTTTTTATTATTCGTTTTTTTTTTAATAATGTACGTCTATTTGAACGATTTCAACGATCTAAAATGCTTGAAAATGCTTATTTTAGCAAAACAGCACGTTTTGAGCTTTAATCACGTTTAACGCGTAAAACAATATAAAACAACGAATTTTTATTATTCGTTTTTATTATGTGCTTCTATTTGAACGATTTCAACGATCTAAATGCTTGAAAATGCACTTATTTTAGCAAAACGCTTTGTTTGGGCTGTCACGCGTTTTAACGCGTAAAACAGCATAAAACGACAGATTTTTATTATTCGTTTTTATTAATATTTTGCTTCTATTTGAACGATTTCCCAACGATCTAAAATGCTTTGAAAATGCTTATTTTAGCAAAACAGCACGTTTTGAGCTTTAATCTGCGTTTTGACGCGTAAAACAGCATAAAACGACAATTTTTATTATTCGTTTTTTATCAATATTGAAATCTATTTGAACGATTTCAGCGATCTAAATGCTTGAAATGCTTATTTTACGGGTAGCACGTTTTGAGCTTTCGTCTGCGTTTTAACGCGTAAAACAACATAAAACGACGGTGCGCGGTATTCGTTTTTATTAATATTAGCTGTTGCGATTTCAACGATCTGGAAATGCTTGAAAATGCTTGTTTTAGCAAAACAGCACGTTTTGAGGCACAATCACCCGCGTTTAAGCATAAAAACCGCATAAACGACGAATTTTTATTGTTCCGTTTTTATTAATATTGCTTCTATTTGAACGAGTTTCAACGATCTAAAATGCTTGAAAATGCTTATTTTGGCAAAACAGCACGTTTGAGCTTTTAATCTGCGTTTTAACGCGTAAAACAGCATAAAAACGACGAAATTTTTATTATTCGTTTTAATTAATATTGGCTTCTATTTGAACAGTTTCAACGATCTGAAATGCTTGAAAATGCTTATTTTAGCAAAACAGCACGTTTTGAGCTTTAATCTGCGTTTACCCAACGCGTAAAACAGCATAAAACGACGGGGGAATTTTTATTATTCGTTTTTTATCCAATGTGCTTCTATTTGAACGATTTCAACGATTTAAAATGCTTGAAAATGCTTATTTTAGCAAAACAGCGCGTTTTGAGCTTTTAATCTACGTTTAACGCGTAAAACGCTTATAAAACGACGAATTTTTTATTATTCGTTTTTTTATTAATGTACGTCTGTTGAACGATTTCGACGATCTAAATGCTTGAAAATGCTTATTTTAGCAGCAAAACAGCTACGTTTTGAGCAATCTGCGTTTTTAACGTAAAACAGCATAAAACGACAGAATTTTATTATTCGTTTTTATTAATATTAGCTTCTATTTGAACGTTTCGCGACGATCTAAAATGCTTGAAAATGCTTATTTTTAGCAGCAAAACAGCACGTTTTGAGCTTTAATCTGCGTTTGACGCGTAAAAACAGCATAAAAACGACGGGTGATTTTATTATTCGTTTTTTATTAATGGCAAAATCTATTTGAACGGTTTCAGCGATCTAAAATGCTTTGAAAATGCTTATTTTATGTAAAACAGCACGTTTTGAGATTTAATCAGCGTTTTAAGTAAAACAGCATAAAACAGCAGAGAATTTTTATTATTCGTTTTTTATTAATATTGCGTCTATTTGAACGATTTCAACGATCTTAAATGCTTGAAAATGCTTATTTAGCAGCAAAACAGCACGTTTTGAGCACAATCTGCGTTTTAACGCGTAAAACAGCATAAAACGACGATTTTTTTTATTATTCGTTTTTCGTATTGCTTCTATTTGGGTGATTTCAACGATCTAAAATGCTTGAAAATGCTTATTTTGTAGCAAAACAGCACGTTTTGAGCTTTAATCTGCGTTTTAACGCGTAAAACAGCATAAAACGACGAAATTTTTATTATTCGTTTTATTAATACTGCGTCTGTTGAACGATTTTAACGTCTAAAAATGGCAGAAAATGCTTATTTTAGCAAAACAGAACGTTTTTGAGCTTTTATTCTGCGTTTTAACGCGTAAAACAGCTATAAAACGACGAAATTTTTATTATTCGTTTTTTTTATTTTTTTATTTGCGTCTATTTGAACGATTTCCAGCGATCTAAATGCTTGAAAATGCTTATTTTAGCAAAACAGCACGTATTGAGCTTAATCTGCGTTTTAACGCGTAAAACAACATAAAGCGGCGAAATTTTTATTATTCGTTTTTATTAATATTTAACTTCTATTTGAACGGTTCAACAATCTAAAATAAGCGAAAATGCTTATTTAGCCTTAAAACAGCACGTTTGAGGCACAATCTGCGTTTTAACGCGTAAAACAGCATAAAAACGACGGGAATTTTTATTACTCGTTTTTTATTAATATTGCAGCTATTTGAACGATTTCAACGATCTAAATGCTTGAAAATGCTTATTTAACCAAAACAGCGTTTTTGAGCTTTTAATCTGCGTTTTAACGCGTAAAACAACATAAAACGACAGGAAATTTTTTATTATTCGTTTTTACTATTAATATGCGTCTATTTGAACGATGTCAACGATCTAAGATGGCTGAAAATGCTTATTTTAGCAAAACAGCACGTTTTGAGTTTTTATTCTTAACGTTTTAACGTAAAACAGCACAAAACGACGGAATTTTTTTTTATTGATGCGTTTTTTATTAATGCATCTATTTGAAGACAGTTCAACGATCTAAAATGCTTGAAAATGCTTATTTTTAGCAAAACAGCATGTTTTGAGCTGTATTGCGTTTAACGCGTAAAACAACATAAAACGATAAATTTTTATTATTCGTTTTTATTTTTATTGCGTCTATTTGAACGATTTCAACGATCAAAGATGCTTGAAAATGCTTATTTTAGCAAAACAGCGTTTACAAGCTTTAATCTGCGCGTTTTAACGCGTAAGAGCAACATAAAACGACAGATTTTTATTATTCGTTTTTATTAATATTGCTTCTATTTGAACGATTTTCAACGTCTAAAATGCTTGAAAATGCTTATTTTAGCAAAACAGCACGTTTGAGCTTAATCTGCGTTTTGACGCGTAAAACAGCATAAAACGGCAAATTTTATTATTCGTTTTTATCAATATTGCGTCTATTTGAACGATTTCAACGATCTAAAATGCTTGAAAATGCTTATTTAGGAAAACAGCACGTTTGAGCTTTAATCTGCGTTTTAGCGCGTAAAACAACATAAAAACGACGAATTTTTATTATTCGTTTTTTTATTAATATTGCTTCTATTTGAACGATTTCAACGATCTAAAATGCTTGAAAATGCTTGTTTTAGCAAAACAGCGCGTTTTGAGAGCTTTAATCTGCCGTTTAACGCGTAAAACCGCACATAAAACGACGAATTTTTTTATTATTCGTTTTTATTAATATTACTTCTATTTGAACGATTTCCAACGATCTAAAATGCTTGAAATGCTTATTTTAGCAAAACAGCACGTTTTGAGCTTTAATCCTGCGTTTAACGCGTAAAACAGCATAAAAACGGCAAGGGAATTTTTATTATTCGTTTTTTATTAATATTGCTTCTATTTGAACGATTTCAGCGATACAAATGCTTGAGAAATGCTTATTTTAGCAAAACAGCACGTTTGAGCTTTTAAATCTGCGTTTTAACGCGTAAAACAACATAAAACGGCAAATTTTATTATTCGTTTTTTTATCAATATTGCTTCTATTTGAACGATTTCAGCGGCGATTTAAAATGCTTGAAAATGGCATTTTAGCAAAACAGCACGTTTGAGCTTTAATCTGCGTTTAACGCGCGTAAAACAACTTATAAAACGACAGATTTTTTTATTATTCGTTTTTTTTTTATTAATATTGCGTCTATTTGAACGATTTCGACGATCTAAAATGCTTGAAAATGCTTATTTTAGCAAAACAGCACGTTTTTGAGCTTTAATCTGCGTTTTAACGCGTAAACAGCATAAAAACGACAGGAATTTTTATTATTCGTTTTTTATTAATATTGCTTCTATTTGAACGATTTCCAACGATCTAAAATGCTTGAAAATGCTTATTTTAGCAAAACAGCACGTTTGAGCTTTAATCTGCGTTTAGACGCGTAAAGAGCAACATAAAAACGACGATTTTTATTATTCGTTTTTATTAATGTGCGTCTATTTGAACGATTTCAACGATCTAAAATGCTTGAAAATGCTTATTTTAGCAAAACAGCACGTTTTGAAAGAGATTTAATCAGCGTTTTAACGCGTAAAACAACATAAAAACAACGAAATTTTTATTATTCGTTTTTATTAATATTGCGCGTCTATTTGAACGATTTCAACGATCTTAAATGCTTGAAAATGCTTATTTTAGCATAGCAAAACAGCGCGTTTTGAGCTTTAATCTGCGTTTTTAACGCGTAAAACAGCATAAAACGACGATTTTTTTATTATTCGTTTTTTATAAATGGCCCAACTTCTATTTGAATGATTTCAACGATCTAAAATGCTTGAAAATGCTTATTTTAGCAAAGCCCAGCACGTTTTTTGAGCTTTAATCTGCGTTTAACGCGTAAAACAGCATAAAAACGACAGAATTTTATTATTCGTTTTTTATTAATGCACGTCTATTTAGACATTTCAACGATAAAATGCTTGAAAATGCTTATTTTTATAAAACAGAACGTTTTGAGCTTTGTGCGTTTTAACGCGTAAAACAACTTTATAAAAACGAGCAGAAATTTTATTATTCGTTTTTTATTTTATTGCACGTCTATTTGAACGATTTCAATGATCTACAAAATGCTTGAAAATGCTTATTTTAGCAAAACGGCACGTTTTGAGCTTTAATCTGCGTTTTAACGCGTAAAACAGCATAAAAACGACAAAATTTTTATTGATACGTTTTTTATTAATATTGCTTCTATTTGAACGATTTCCAGCAATCACAGAAATGCTTGAAAATGCTTATTTTGCCAAACAGCGCACGTTTTTGAGCTTTAATCTGCGTTTTAACGTAAAACAGCATAAAACGACAGAAATTTTATTACTCGTTTTTGCAGTAATATTGCGGCTATTTGAACGATTTCAACGATCTAAAATGCTTGAAAATGCTTATTTACACGTAAAACAGCACGTTTGAGCTTTAATCTGCGTTTTAACGCGTAAAACAGCATAAAAACGGCAAGAAATTTTTATTATTCGTTTTTTATTAATATTGCGTCTATTTGAAGGAACGTGTAGCGATCTAAAATGCTTGAAAATGCTTATTTTTAGCCAACAGCACGTTTTGAGTTTTATTCTGCGTTTTAACGCGTAAAACAGCACAAAAACGACGAATTTTTATTATTCGTTTTATTAATAATGCGTCTATTTGAACGGTTCAACGATCTAAATGCTTGAAAATGCTTATTTTAGCAAAACAGCATGTTTTGGGCGCTGTAATTCTGCACGTTTTAAGGGTAAAAAAACAAAAAAACACAAAAATTTTTTTATTCGTTTTTTTTAAATATTGCTTCTTTTTGGGGAACGATTTCAACGATCTAAAATGCTTGAAAATCTTTTTTTTAGCAAAACAGCACTTTTTGGAGTTTTTAACCCTGCGTTTTAACGGGGAAAACGCATAAAACGGGGGGAATTTAATTATTCGTTTTTTTTAAATTTACCGTCTATTTGAACGTTTTTAAAGATCTAAAAGGGCGAAAATGCTTATTTTAGCAAAACAGCACGTTTGAGTTTTTATTCTGCGTTTTAACGCGTAAAACGGCATAAAACGACAAAATTTTTATTATTCGTTTTTTTTAAATTTTTACCCCTATTTGAAGGGTTTCAACAAACAAAAATGCTTGAAAATGCTTTTTTTTTGAAAACAGCACTTTTTGAGCTTTAATCAGCTTTTTAACGCGAAAAACAACATAAAAAAAACAAAAATTTTTTATTATTCTTTTTTTTATTAATATTGCACGTCTATTTGAACATTTTAAGAACCTAAAATGCTTGAAAATGTTTTTTTTAAAGCAAAACAGCACTTTTTGGGGGGTTTTAAATTCGCTTTTTTAACGCGTAAAAAAACATAAAAACCAAAAATTTTTTAAATTATTCGTTTTTTTTTTTATTGCGTCATTTGAACGTTTTCCCAACGACCCTAAAATGTTTAAAAATCTTATTTTAGCAAAACACCCGTTTAAGCTTTAATCTGCTTTTTAACGCGAAAAACGGCATAAAACGACGAATTTTTATTATTCTTTTTTTATTAATTTGCTTCTATTTGAACGATTTCAACGATCAAAAAAGGGCGAAAATCTTATTTTGAAAACGGCACTTTTTGGTTTTAATCTGCGGCGCGTAAAAAAACATAAAAACGACAAAATTTTTATTATTCTTTTTTTATTAATATTGCGTCTTTTTGGGGAACGATTTCAGCGATCAAAAATGCTTGAAAATCTTATTTTGGGAAAACAGCACGTTTTGAGTTTTTAATCTGCGTTTTAACGCGTAAAAAAAGCAAAAACGACGAATTTTTATTATTCGTTTTTTTTAAATTTGCTTCTTTTGAACATTTCCAACGATCAAAATGCTTGAAAATGCTTGTTTTACCCAAAACACCCTTTTTTGAGCTTTAATCGGGTTTTAACACGTAAAATAGCAAAAACGACTTTTTAATTATTCGTTTTTATTAATTTGTTTCCCTATTTGAAGGGTTTCAACGATCTAAAATGTTGAAAATGTTTTTTTTAGCAAAAACCTTTTTGAGCTTTAATCTGCTTTTTAACGCGTAAAACCCCCCAAAAACGACGGGAATTTTTATTTTTCCCTTTTTTATTAATGTGCTTCTATTTGAACGTTTTCCCAAAACGACCCTAAAATGTTGAAAATCTTATTCAAAGAAAAACAGCCTTTTTAAACTTTAATCTGCTTTTTTAACGCGAAAAACAACAAAAAAACGACAAAAATTTTTTTATTATTCTTTTTTATCAATTTGCTTCTATTTGAACGATTTCAACGATTTAAAAGGGCGAAAATGCTTATTTTAGCAAAACACCCTTTTTGGGGTTTTTAATCTCCCGTTTTAACGCGAAAAACCCAACAAAAAAACGACAAAATTTTTATTATTCGTTTTATTAATATTGCGTCTATTTGAACGTTTTTCCAACGATCAAAATGCTTGAAAATGCTTTTTTTAAGCAAAACAGGCATTTGACCTTTTTTCTGCGTTTTAACGCGTAA
>NW_027046263.1:0-28809 GCF_025399875.1 Dalotia coriaria | reverse complement strand
TTAAAAATTTTTTTAGCAAAACAGCAGTTTTGAGTTTAAATCGCGTTTTAACGCGTAAAAAAAACAAAAAAAGGGCGAATTTTTATTATTCTTTTTTTATTTATTGTTTCTATTTGAACGATTTCAACGATCAAAAAATGCTTGAAAATGCTTATTTTGCAAAACAGCACGTTTTGAGCTTTAATCTGCTTTTTAACGCGTAAAACAGCAAAAAAACGACGAAATTTATTATTCGTTTTTATTAATATTGCGTCTATTTGAACGATTTCAACGATCTAAAAATGCTTGAAAATGCTTTATTTTAGCAAAACAGCACGTTTTGAGGTTTAACTGCGTTTTAACGGTAACAGCATAAAAACGAAAAATTTTTATTATTTTTTTTATTTATTGCTTCTATTTGAACGATTTCAACGATCTAAAAATGTTTGAAAATGCTTATTTTACAAACACACGTTTGAGTTTTAATCTGCCTTTTTAACGCGTAAAACAGCAAAAAAAACGACGAATTTTATTATTCGTTTTTATTAATATTGCGTCTATTTGAACGATTTCAACGATCTAAAATCTTGAAAATGCTTATTTTAGCAAAACAGCACGTTTTGAGCTTTATTCTGCGTTTTCGGCAAAACAGCATAAAAACGACGAAATTTTTATTATTCTTTTTTATTAATATTGCGTCTATTTGAACGATTTCAACGATCTAAAATGCTTGAAAATGCTTATTTTAGCAAACAGCACGTTTTGAGCTTTAATCTGCTTTTTAACGCGTAAAAAGCTAAAATGACGAATTTTTATTTTTCTTTTTTATTAATATTGCTCTATTTAAACGATTCAACGATCTAAAATGCTTGAAAATGCTTATTTTAGCAAAACATACGTTTTGAGCTTTAATCTGCGTTTTAACGCGTAAACAGCATAAAAACGACGAATTTTTTATATTCGTTTTTTTTTAATATTGCGTCTATTTGAATGATTTCAACGATCAAAAAATGCTTGAAAATGCTTATTTTGCAAAACAGCACGTTTTGAGTTTTTAATCTGCGTTTTAACGCGTAAAACAGCATAAAAACGACGAAATTTTTATTATCGTTTTTTTAATATTGCTTCTATTTAAAACGATTTCAACGATCTAAAATGCTTGAAAATGCTTATTTTAGAAAAAACGGGACGTTTTGAGCTTTAATCTGCGTTTTAACGCGTAAAACAGCATAAAAGACGAATTTTTATTATTCGTTTTTTTTAATTTCTTCTATTTAACGATTTAACGATTTTAAAATGTTTTTGAAAATGCTTATTTTAGCAAAACGACGTTTTGAGCTTAATCTGCGTTTAACGCGAAAAAAGCATAAAAGGGCGAATTTTTTATTATTCGTTTTTATTAATATTGCTCTATTTGAACGATTTAAACATCAAAAAATGCTTGAAAATGCTTATTTTAGCAAAACAGCATGACTTTATTCTCGTTTTAAGCGTAAACAGCATAAAAACGACGAAATTTTTATTATCGTTTTTATTTTATTGCTCTATTTGAACGACTTCAACGATCTAAAAATGCTTGAAAATGCTTATTTTAGCAAAACAGCACGTTTGAGCTTTAATCATGTTTTAACGTAAAACAGCATAAAACGACGAATTTTTATTATTCCTTTTTATTAATATTGCGTCTATTTGAACGATTTTTAACGATCTAAAATGCTTGAAAATGCTTATTTTAGCAAACAGCATCGTTTTGAGTTTTATTCCTGCGTTTTAACGCGAAACAGCATAAAACGACGAAATTTTATTATCTGTTTATACTTGTCAACCATTCAGTCTGATCGATCTAAAATGCTTGAAAAATGTTATTTTAGCAAAACAGCACGTTTTAAGCTTTATTCTGCGTTTTAATGCGTAAAACAGCATAAAACGACGAAATTTTATTATTCGTTTTTACTTTATTGCATCTATTTGAACGATTTCAACGATCTAAAATGCTTGAAAATGCTTATTTTAGCAAAACAGCACGTTTTGAGCTTTTAATCTGCGTTTTAACGCGTAAACAGCATAAAACGACGAAATTTTTATTATTCGTTTTTATTAATATTGCGTCTATTTGAACGATTTCAACGATCTAAAAATGCTTGAAAATGCTTATTTTAGCAAAACAGCACGTTTTGAGCTTTAATCTGCGTTTAACGCGTAAAACAGCATAAAAACGACGAATTTTTATTATTCGTTTTTATTAATATTGCTTCTATTTGAACGATTTCAACGATCTAAAATGCTTGAAAATGCTTATTTTAGCAAAACAGCACGTTCTGAGCTTTTAATCTGCGTTTTAACGCGTAAAACAGCATAAAAACGACGAATTTTTATTATTCGTTTTTATTAATATTGCGTCTATTTGAACGATTTCAACGATCTAAAATGCTTGAATATGCGTATTTTAGCAAAACAGCACGTTTTGAGCTTTATTCTGCGTTTTAACGCGTAAAACAGCATAAAAACGACGAAATTTTTATTATTCGTCTTATATTAATATTGCGTCTATTTGAACGATTTCAACGATCTAAAATGCTTGAAAATGCTTATTTTAGCAAAACAGCACGTTTTGAGCTTTAATCTGCGTTTTAACGCGTAAAACAGCATAAAAATGACGAATTTTTATTATTTGTTTTTATTAATATTGCTTCTATTTAAAACGATTTCAACGATCTAAAATGCTTGAAAATGCTTATTTTAGCAAAACACCACGTTTTGAGCTTTAATCTGCGTTTAACGCGTAAAACAGCATAAAACGACGAATTTTTATTATTCGTTTTTATTAATATTGCGTCTATTTGAACGATTTCAACGATCTAAAATGCTTGAAAATGCTTCTTTTAGCAAAACAGCACGTTTTGAGCTTTAATCAGCGTTTTAACGCGTAAAACAGCATAAAAACGACGAAATTTTTATTATTCGTTTTTATTAATATTGCGTCTATTTGAACGATTTCAACGATCTAAAATGCTTGAAAATGTTTATTTTAGCAAAACAGCACGTTTTGAGCTTTAATCTGCGTTTTAACGCGTAAAACAGCATAAAAACGACGAATTTTTATTATTCGTTTTATTAATATTTTGTTTCTATTCGAACGACTTCAACGATCTAAAATGCTTGAAAATGCTTTTATTTTAGCAAAACAGCACGTTTTGAGCTTTAATCTTTGTTTTAACGCGTAAAACAGCATAAAAACGACGAAATTTTATTATTCATTTTTATTAATATTGCGTCTATTTGAACGATTTCAACGATCTAAAATGCTTGAAATGCTTATTTTAGCAAAACAGCACGTTTTGAGCTTCTTTATTCTTGCGTTTTACGCGTAAACAGCATAAAAACGACGAAATTTTTATTATTCGTTTTTATTTTTATTGCGTCTATTTGAACGATTTCAACGATCTAAAAATGCTTGAAATGCTTATTTGTGCTAAAACAGCACGTTTTGAGCTTTAATCTGCGTTTTAACGCGTAAAAACAGCATAAAAACGACGAATTTTTATTATTCGTTTTATTAATATTGTTTCTATTTGAACGATTTCAACGATCTAAAATGCTTGAAAATGCTTATTTTAGCAAACAGCACGTTTTGAGCTTTTAATCTGCGTTTTAACGCGTAAACAGCATAAAACGACGAATTTTTTTATTATTCCGTTTTATTAATATTGCTTCTATTTGAACGATTTCCCTGCAACGATCTAAAATGCTTGAAAATGCTTATTTTAGCAAAACAGCACGTTTTGAGCTTTAATCTGCGTTTTTATATTACGTAAAGAGCATAAAACGACAAAATTTTATTATTCGTTTTTATTAATATTGCGTCTATTTGAACGATTTCAACGATCTAAAATGCTTCTTGAAAAATGCTTATTTTAGCAAAACAGCACGTTTTGAGTTTTATTCTGCGTTTTAACGCGTAAAACAGCATAAAACGCACGAAATTTTATTATTCGTTTTATTTTTATTGCGTCTATTTGGAACGATTTCAACGATCTAAAATGCTTGAAAATGTTTATTTTAAAGCAAACAGCACGTTTTGAGTTTTAATCTGCGTTTTAACGCGTAAAACAGCATAAAACGACGAATTTTTTATTATTCGTTTTATTAATATTGCTTCTATTTCCGAACGATTTCAACGATCTAAAATGCTTGAAAATGTGCTTATTTTAGCAAAACAGCACGTTTTGACCTTTGTATTCTGCGTTTTACCCGCGTAAAACAAGTATGTAAAACGACGAAATTCTTTTTATTATTCGTTTTTGCCAATATTGCGTCTATTTTGAACGATTTCCCAACGATCTAAAATGCTTTGAATATGCGTATTTTGTGCAAAAACAGTTAATGTTTTGAGCTTACCTGCGTTTTAACGCGTAAAATGTTAAGCAAAACGACGAAATTTTTATTATTCAATCTTTATATTAATATTGCGTCTATTTTAAACGATTTCAACGACTTAAAAATGCTTAAAACAACCGCTGCATTTTAGCAAAACAGCACGTTTTATTTCAACGCGTTTCTTTAACGCGCAAAACAGCATAAAACAATTTAATTTTTATTATTTGTTTTTATTAATATTGGGCTTTCTATTTTTAAACGATTTCCCAACGATCTTAAAATGCTTTTGAAAATGCTTATTTTAGCAAACACCACGTTTTGAGCTTTTAATCTCGCGTTTCAACGCGTTAAGCATAAAAACGACGCAATCTTTTTGGCTTGCCTGCCTTTATTAATATTGCGTCTATTTGAAACGACAAACGGATCTAAATGCTTGAAAATGTTTCAGCAAAAACACGTTTTGAGTTTTAATCAGCGTTTTAACGCGTAAAACAGCAAATAAAAAAAAACGACGAAATTTTTATTATTCGTTTTGCCAATATTGCGTCTGGCCTGAACTTATTTCAACGATCTAAAAATGCTTGAAAATGCTATTTTGCCAAACAGCACGTTTTGAGCTTTTAATCTGCGTTTTAACGCGTAAAACAGCATAAAAACGACGAATTTTTATTATTCGTTTTTATTAATATTTTGTTTCTATTCGAACGACTTCAACGATCTAAAATACCGCTTGAAAATGCTTTGGTCAGCAAAAACAGCACGTTTTGGCTTTTAATCTTTGGTTTTTAACGCGTAAAACAGCATAAAAAAACGACGAAATTTTTATTATTCATTTTTATTAATATTGGCGTCTGGCTCAACCGATTTCCAACGTGATCTAAAATGCTTGAAAATGCTTATTTTGCTAAAAATGAATGTTTTGAGCTTATTCTGCGTTTTAACGCGTAAAACAAAACACTAAATTTCTTTTTATTATTCGTTTTATTTTATTTGCGTCTATTCTGGAACGATTTCAACGACTAAAAATGCTTGAAAATGCTTTTATTTTAGCAAAACAACGCTTTGAGCTTTAATCTGCGTTTTAACGCGCGTAAAATGGCACAAAAAATTCACGAATTCTTATTATTCGTTTTTTATTACGTTTCATTTGAACGACTTCAACGATCTAAAATGCTTTGAAAAATGCTTATTTTAGCAAAACAGCACGTTTTGAGCTTTAATCTGCGTTTTACCGCGTAAACAGCATAAAACGACGAAATTTTTATTATTCGTTTTTATTAATATTGTTTCTATTTGAAACGATTTCAACGATCTAAAATGCTTAAAAAATGTTTATTTTAGCAAAAACAGCACGTTTTGAGCTTTAATCGCGTTTTACGCGTAAAAAGAGCATAAAAAACGACAAAAATTTTATTATTATCGCTTTTTATTTACTTACTGCCTTATTTTGAAACGACAACGATCTAAAATGCGCTTGAAAATGCCGCTTTAGCAAAAACAGCATCGTTTTGAGCTTTTATTCTGCGTTTTACCGTAAAACAGCATAAAAAACGCACGAAATTTTTATTATCTGTTTTATTTTTATTGCGTCTATTTGAACGATTTCAACGATCTAAAATGCTGAAAATGCTATATTTTTAGCAAAACAGCACGTTTGAGCTTAATCTGCGTTTTAACGCGTAAAACAAAGCGCTAAAACCAATAAATTTTTATTATTCGTTTATTAATATTGTTTCTATTTGAACGATTTCAACGGGATCTAAAATGCTTGAAAAATGCTTATTTTAGCAAAAATGCGCACCGTTTTATCTTTTATTCTGCGTTTTAACGCGTAAAACAGCATAAAAACGACGAAATTTTTATTATTCGTTTTTTATTGCATTATTGTCTATTTGAACGATTTCAACGTGATCTAAAATGCTTCGAAAAATGCCAGTTTTAAACAGCACGTTTTGAGCTTAATCTTCGCGTTTTAAACGCGTAAAATGGCAGCATAAAATGACGAATTTTTATTATTCGGTTTTGCTTAATATTTGCTTATTTAAACGATTTCAAACGATCTGTCGCCGAAAATGCTTATTTTAAAGCAAACAGCACGTTTTGAGCTTTAACGTGCTTTAACGCGTAAAACAGCATAAAACGATGAATTTTATATTATTCTTTTTTATTAATTTTGGGTCTATTTAACGATTTCAACGTTTAAAAAGTTGAAAATTTATTTTGCAAAAAAACAGTTTTTTTTTTTTCTGCGTTTTAAGCGTAAAACAGCATAAAACGACGAAATTTTTTAGTTTTTATTTATTGCTCTATTTGAACGATTTCAACGATCTAAAAGGGAAAAATGCTTTTTTTAGCAAAACAGCACGTTTTTTTTAAATCTGCGTTTTAAGCAAAAACAGCAAAAAACGACAAAATTTTTTATTATTGTTTTTTTAAATTTTTTCTATTTGAACGATTTCAAGATCAAAAAATGCTTGAAAATGTTTAAAAGCAAAACAGCACTTTTTTAGTTTAACGTTTTTAACGCAAAAAACAGATAAAAACGTTTTTTTATTCGTTTTTTTAATATTCCTTTTTTAAAAGTTTAAATAAAAAAATTTTGAAAAGTTATTTTAAAAAGCTTTTCTGGTTTTAACGCTTTTTAACCCCAAAAGAAAAACGACGAATTTTTAATTCGTTTTTTTTTTTGCGCATTTGAACGATTTCAACGACTAAAATGCTTAAAAAATGCTTATTTTGCAAAACAGCACGTTTTGAGCTTTTTTTCTGCGTTTAACGCGAAAAACAGCATAAAACGACGAAATTTTTATTATTCGTTTTTATTTTATTGCGTCTATTTGAACGTGATTTCAACGATCTAAAATGCTTGAAATGATTATTTTAGCAAAACAGCACGGAGTTTTTAATCTGCGTTTTAACGCGTAACAGCATAAAAACGACGAATTTTTATTATTCGTTTTATTATTATTGCGTCTATTTGAACGATTTCAACGATCTAAAATGCTTGAAAATGCTTATTTTAGCAAAACAGCACGTTTTGAGCTTTAATCTGCGTTTTAACGCGTAAAACAGCATAAAACGACCAATTTTTATTATTCGTTTTTATTAATATTGCTTCATTTAAACGATTTCAACGATCTAAAATGCTTGAAAATGCTTATTTTAGCAAAACAGCACGTTTTGAGCTTTAATCTGCGTTTTAACGCGTAAAACAGCATAAAAACGACGAAATTTTTATTATTCGTTTTTATTAATATTGCTTCTATTTGAACGATTTCAACGATCTAAAATGCTTGAAAATGCTTATTTTAGCAAAACAGCACGTTTTGAGCTTTAATCTGCGTTTTACGCGTAAAAACAGCATAAAACGACAAAATTTTTATTATTCGTTTTTATTAATATTGCGTCTATTTGAACGATTTCAACGATCTAAAAATGCTTGAAAATGCTTATTTTTAGCAAAACAGCACGTTTTGAGCTTTTATTCTGCGTTTTAACGCGTAAAACAGCAAAATGACGAATTTTTTATTATTCGTTTTTATTAATATTGCGTCTATTTGAACGATTTCAACGATCTAAAATGCTTGAAAATGCTTATTTTAGCAAAACAGCACGTTTTGAGCTTTAATCTGCGTTTTAACGCGTAAAACAGCATAAAACGACGAAATTTTTATTATTCGTTTTTTATTAATATTGCTTCTATTTGAACGATTTCAACGATCTAAAATGCTTGAAAATGCTTATTTTAGCAAAACAGCACGTTTTGAGCTTTTAATCTGCGTTTTAACGCGTAAAACAGCATAAAAACGACGAATTTTTATTATTCGTTTTTATTAATATTGCGTCTATTTGAACGATTTCAACGATCTAAAATGCTTGAAAATGCTTATTTTAGCAAAACAGCACGTTTTGAGCTTTTATTCTGCGTTTTAACGCGTAAAACAGCATAAAAACGACGAAATTTTTTATTCGTTTTATTTTTATTGCGTCTATTTGAACGATTTCAACGATCTAAAAATGCTTGAAAATGCTTATTTAACAAAACAGCACGTTTTGAGCTTTTAATCTGCGTTTTATCGCGTAAAACAGCATAAAAATGACGAATTTTTATTATTCGTTTTTATTATTATTGCTTCTATTTAAACGATTTCAACGATATAAAATGCTTGAAAATGCTTATTTTAGCAAAACAGCACGTTTTGAGCTTTAATCTGCGTTTTAACGCGTAAAACAGCATAAAAACGACGAATTTTTTATTATTCGTTTTTATTAATATTGCTTCTATTTGAACGATTTCAACGATCTAAAATGCTTGAAAATGCTTATTTTAGCAAAACAGCACGTTTTGAGCTTTATTCTTCGTTTTAACGCGTAAAACAGCATAAAAACGACGAAATTTTTATTATTCGTTTTTATTAATATTGCGTCTATTTGAACGATTTCAACGATCTAAAATGCTTGAAAATGCTTATTTTAGCAAAACAGCCCGTTTTGAGCTTTTAATCTGCGTTTTATCGCGTAAAACAGCATAAAATGACGAATTTTTATTATTCGTTTTTATTAATATTGCTTCTATTTAAACGATTTCAACGATCTAAAATTCTTGAAAATGCTTATTTTAGCAAAACAGCACGTTTTGAGCTGTAATCTGCGTTTTAACGCGGAAAACAGCATAAAAACGACGACATTTTTATTATTCGTTTTTATTAATATTGCTTCTATTTGAACGATTTCAACGATCTAAAATGCTTGAAAATGCTTATTTTAGCAAAACAGCACGTTTTGAGCTTTTATTCTGCGTTTTAACGCGTAAAACAGCATAAAAACGACGAAATTTTATTATTCGTTTTATTAATATTGCGTCTATTTGAACGATTTCAACGATCTAAAATGCTTGAAAATGCTTATTTTAGCAAAACAGCACGTTTTGAGCTTTAATCTGCGTTTTAACGCGTAAAACAGCATAAAAATGACGAATTTTTTATTATTCGTTTTTTATTAATATTGCTTCTATTTAAACGATTTCAACGATCTAAGATGCTTGAAAATGCTTATTTTAGCAAAACAGCCCGTTTTGAGCTTTTAATCTGCGTTTTAACGCGTAAAACAGCATAAAACGACGAAATTTTTATTATTCGTTTTTATTAATATTGCGTCTATTTGAACGATTTCAACGATCTAAAATGCTTGAAAATGCTTATTTTAGCAAAACAGCACGTTTTGAGCTTTAATCAGCGTTTTAACGCGAAAACAGCATAAAACGACGAAATTTTTATTATTCGTTTTTATTAATATTGCGTCTATTTGAACGATTTCAACGATCTAAAATGCTTGAAATTGCTTTATTTTAGCAAAACAGCACGTTTTGAGCTTTAATCTGCGTTTTAACGTGTAAAACAGCATAAAATCAACGAATTTTTTATTATTCGTTTTTATTACTTTCTTTGGTGAATACGTAATCCATGTTGTATATTTATAAAAATTTATTTATTAAACATTATACGTGATTTTGGATTTACAATTTTATTTTTGAGTTGACATGTTTCGCCCAGAGGGCATCTTCATAAACTGACTTTAGTAGGTATGTTAGGTGTTTTGTGTCAAGTGTTTGTGTTATTGTGTGTTATCGTGCTTGTGGGAATGTGTAGTTTGTTAAGTGGTTTAAAAATTGTGTCGTATTGAGTGTCGTCTGTTCGTTTAGTAATTGTGTTTGATTTTGTGTTTGTATATCTGTATGTGTTCTTTAATGTTTAAAAATTTATCTGTGGATGATTTTAATATTGTAAGTGTATTGTCTATTGTGTTGTGTTGGTGATTGTGTTGTATCTAAAATGCTTGAAAATGTCTTATTTTAGCAAAACAGCACGTTTTGAGCTTTAATCTGCGTTTTAACGCGTAAAAACAGCATAAAATGACGAATTTTTATTATTCGTTTTTATTAATATGCTTCTATTTAAACGATTTCAACGATCTAAAATGCTTGAAAATGCTTATTTTAGCAAAACAGCATCGTTTTGAGCTTTAATATGCGTTTTAACGCGTAAAACAGCATAAAACGACAAAATTTTTATTATTCGTTTTTATTAATATTGCGTTTATTTGAACGATTTCAACGATCTAAAAATGCTTGAAAATGCTTATTTTAGCAAAACAGCACGTTTTAGCTTTAATCTGCGTTTTAACGCGTAAACAGCATAAAAACGACGAAATTTTTATTATTCGTTTTTATTAAAATTGCGTCTATTTGAACGATTTCAACGATCTATAATGCTTGAAAATGCTTATTTTAGCAAAACAGCACGTTTTGAGTTTATCTGCGTTTTAACGCGTAAAACAGCATTAAAACGACGAAATTTTTATTATTCGTTTTTATTTTTATTGCGTCTATTTGAACGATTTCAACGATCTAAAATGCTTGAAAATGCTTTATTTTAGCAAAACAGCACGTTTTGAGCTTTAATCTGCGTTTTAACGCGTAAAACAGCATAAAAACGACGTATTTTTATTATTCGTTTTTATTAATATTGCTTCTATTTGAACGATTTCAACGATCTAAAATGCTTGAAAATGCTTATTTTAGCAAAACAGCACGTTTTGAGCTTTAATCTGCGTTTTAACGCGTAAAACAGCAAAAAAACGACAAAATTTTTATTATTCGTTTTTATTAATATTGCTTTTATTTGAACGATTTCAACGATCTAAAATGCTTGAAAATGTTTAAATTTTGCAAAACAGCACGTTTGAGCTTTAATCTGCGTTTTAACGCGTAAAAACAGCATAAAACGACGAAATTTTTTATTCGTTTTTTTTAAATATTGCGTCTTTTTTGAACGATTTCAACGATCTAAAATGCTTGAAAATGATTATTTTAGCAAAACAGCACGTTTTGAGTTTAATCTGCGTTTTAACGCGTAAAACAGCATAAAACGACGAATTTTATTATTCGTTTTTTATTAATATTGCTTCTATTTGAACGATTTCAACGATCTAAAAATGCTTGAAAATGTTTTATTTTAGCAAAACAGCACGTTTTGATTTTAATCTGCGTTTTAAGGGTAAAACAGCATAAAACGACAAAATTTTTTATTATTCTTTTTTATTAATATTGCGTCTATTTGAACGATTTCAACGATCAAAAAATGCTTGAAAATGCTTTTTTTTAGCAAAACAGCACGTTTTGAGCTTTATTCTGCGTTTTAACGCGTAAAAACAGCATAAAAACGACGAAATTTTTTATTATTCGTTTTTATTTTTATTGCGTCTATTTGAACGATTTCAACGATCTAAAATGCTTGAAAATGCTTTATTTTAGCAAAACAGCACGTTTTGAGCTTTAATCTGCATTTTAACGCGTAAAACAGCATAAAAACGACGTATTTTTTATTATTCGTTTTTATTAATATTGCTTCTATTTGAACGATTTCAACGATCTAAAATGCTTGAAAATGCTTATTTTTAGCAAAACAGCACGTTTTGAGTTTAATCAGCGTTTTAACGCGAAAAACAGCATAAAACGACAAAATTTTTTATTATCGTTTTTATTAATATTGCGTCTATTTGAACGATTTCAACGATCTAAAATGCTTGAAAATGCTTATTTTAAAGCAAAAACAGCACGTTTTGAGCTTTAATCTGCGTTTTAACGCGTAAAACAGCATAAAACGACGAATATTTTATTATTCGTTTTTTTTAAATATTGCTTCTATTTGAACGATTTCAACGATCTAAAATGCTTAAAAATGCTTATTTTAGCAAAACAGCACGTTTCGAGTTTTTAATCTGCGTTTTAACGCGTAAACAGAATAAAAACGACGAAATTTTTATTATTCGTTTTATTAATATTGCTCATTTGAACGATTTCAACGATCTAAAATGCTTGAAAATGCTTATTTTAGCAAAACACACGTTTTGAGCTTTATTCCGTTTTAACGCGTAAAACAGCATAAAACGACGAAATTTTTATTATTCGTTTTTAATTTATTGCGTCTATTTGAACGATTTCAAGATCTAAAATGCTTGAAAATGCTTATTTTAGCAAAACAGCACGTTTTGAGCTTTTATTCTGCGTTTTAACGCGTAAAACAGCATAAAAACGACGAATTTTTATTATTCGTTTTTATTTTTATTGCGTCTATTTTGAACGATTTCAACGATCTAAAATGCTTGAAAATGCTTATTTTAGCAAAACAGCACGTTTTGAGCTTTTAATCTGCTTTTAACGCGAAAACAGCATAAAAGACGAATTTTTTATTATTCGTTTTGATTAATATTGCTTCTATTTAAACGATTTCAACGATCTAAAATGCTTGAAATGCTTATTTTAAGCAAAACAGCACGTTTTGAGCTTTAATCTAGCGTTTTAACGCGAAAACAGCATAAAAACGACGAAATTTTTATTATTCGATTTTTATTAATATTGCGTCTATTTGAACGATTTCAACGATCTAAAATGCTTGAAAATGCTTTATTTAGCAAAACAGCACGTTTTGAGTTTTAATCTGCGTTTTAACGCGTAAAACAGCATAAAAACGACGAATTTTTATTATTCGTTTTTATTAATATTGTTCTATTTGAACGATTTCAACGATCTAAAAATGCTTAAAATGCTTATTTAAGCAAAACAGCACGTTTTGAGCTTTAATCAGCTTTTTTAACGCAAAAAACACCCAAAAAAACGACAAAATTTTTTATTATTCTTTTTTATTAAAAATTCCCCGTCTATTTGAACGATTTCGGACGACCCTAAAATGCTTGAAAATGTTTTATTTTAAGCAAAAAAAACACGTTTTGAGTTTTAATCTCCCGTTTTAACGCGAAAAAAGCAAAAAAAAACGACAAAATTTTTATTATTCGTTTCTTATTAATATTGTTTCTTTTTGGGAACGTTTTCCCAACGATCAAAAAATGTTTAAAAAAATGCTTATTTTAGAAAAAACAGCACGTTTCGAGTTTTTAATCTGCTTTTTTAACGCGTAAAACAGAATAAAAACGACAAAATTTTTTATTATTCGTTTTTTTTAAATTTGCGTCTATTTGAACTATTTCAACGATCTAAAATGCTTGAAAATGCTTATTTTAGCAAAACAGCACGTTTGAGCTTTAATCTGCGTTTTAACGCGTAAACACATAAAATGACGAATTCTTTATTCGTTTTTTTAATAGCTTCTATTTAAACGATTTCAACGATCTAAAATGCTTGAAAATGCTTATTTTTAGCAAAACAGCACGTTTTGAGCTTTTAATCTGCGTTTTAACGCGTAAAACAGCATAAAACGCAAGAAATTTTTATTATTCGTTTTTATTATTTTGCTCTATTTGAACGATTTCAACGATCTAAAATGCTTGAAAATGCTTATTTTAGCAAAACAGCACGTTTTGAGCTTTAATCTGCGTTTTAACGCGTAAAACAGCATAAAAACGACGAATTTTTATTATTCGTTTTTATTAATATTGCTTCTATTTGAACGATTTCAACGATCTGAAATGCTTGAAAATGCTTATTTTAGCAAAACAGCACGTTTTGAACTTTAATCTGCGTTTTAACGCGTAAAACAGCATAAAACGACGAATTTTTATTTATTCGTTTTTATTAATATTGCTTCTATTTGAACGATTTCAACGATCTAAAATGCTTGAAAATGCTTTTTAGCAAAACAGCACGTTTGAGCTTTTAATCTGCGTTTTAACGCGTAAACAGCATAAAAACGACATATCTTTATTATTCGTTTTTATTAATATATGCTTCTATTTGACCGATTTCAACGATCTAAAATGCTTGAAAATGCTTATTTACAAAACAGCACGTTTTGAGCTTTAATCTGCGTTTTAACGCGTAAAACAGCATAAACGACGAAATTTTTATTATTCGTTTTTATTAATATTGCGTCTATTTGAACATTTAAACGATCTAAAATGCTTGAAAATGCTTATTTTAGCAAAACAGAAATTTTTGGTTTTTTCTGCTTTTTAACGCTAAAAAGCATAAAACGCAAAATTTTTATTATTCGTTTTTTATTAATTTGCGTCTATTTGAACGATTTCAACGATCTAAAATGCTTGAAAATGCTTATTTTTGCAAACAGCACTTTTTGAACCCAATCTGCGTTTAACGCGTAAAACGCTTAAAAACGCGATTTTTATTATTCGTTTTTTAATGTCTTCTATTTGAACGTTAACATTTAAAATGCGAAAATGCTTATTTTAGCAAACAGCACGTTTTGAGCTTTTAATCTGCTTTTTAAGGGTAAACAGCATAAAACGACGAATTTTTTATTATTCGTTTTTTATTAATTGCGTCTATTTGAAGATTTCAACGATCAAAATGCGAAAATGCTTTTTTTTAGCAAAACGCACGTTTGAGCTTTAATCTGCGTTTTAACGCGTAAAACAGCAAAATGACATTTTTATTATTCGTTTTTTATTAATTTGTTTCTATTTAAACGATTCAACGATCTAAAATGCTTGAAAATGCTTATTTTAAAAACAGCACGTTTTGAAGGCTTTAATCTGCGTTTAACGCGTAAAACAGCATAAAACGACGGATTTTTATTTTCGTTTTATTAATATTGCGTTTTTGAACGTTTCAACGATCTAAAATGCTTGAAAATGCTTATTTTAGCAAAACAGCCGTTTTGAGTTTAACGGTTTAACGCTAAAACAGCAAAAACAACGAAATTTTTATTATTCGTTTTTATTAATAGCGTCTATTTGAACGATTTCAACGTCAAAATGCGAAATTAATTTTAACAAAACAGCACGTTGAGCTTTTAATCTGCGTTTTAACGCGTAAACAGCATAAAACGACGAATTTTATATTCGTTTTTATTAATATTCTATTTGAACGATTTCAGCGATTAAACGCTTGAAAATCTTATTTTAGCAAAACGCACGTTTTGAGGCTTTAATCTGCGTTTTAACGCGAAAACATAAAACGATGAAATTTTATTGTTTTTTATTAATTGCGTCTTTTGAACGATTTCAACGATCTAAATGCTTGAAAATGCTTATTTTAAAAACAGCACGTTTGAGCTTTATTTGCGTTTAAGCGTAAAACAGCATAAAAACGACGAAATTTTATTATTCGTTTTTATTAATTTTGCGTCTATTTGAACGTTTCAACGATCTAAAATGCTTGAAAATGCTTATTTTAAAAACAGCATTTTTGAGCTTTAATCTGCGTTTTAACGCGTAAAACAGCTAAAAATGACGAACGTTTAAGGGTAAACAGAAAAAAAACGCCCAAATTTTTTTTATTCTTTTTTATTAATATTGCGTCTTTTGAACGATTTCAACGTCTAAAATGCTTAAAATACTTATTTTAGCAAAGGGGCCTTTTTTGAGTTTTTTCTGCTTTTTTAACGCGAAAAAAACCAAAAAAACGAGGGGAAATTTTTTATTATTCGTTTTATTAATTTGCGTCTTTTGAACGATTTAAACGATCAAAATGCTTGAAAATGCTTATTTTGCAAAACAGCACGTTTTGAGTTTAATCTGCGTTTTAACGCGTAAAAAACATAAAATGCAATTTTTATTATTCTTTTTTTATCAATATTGCTTCTATTTAAACGATTTAAACGATCTAAAATGTTGAAAAGTTATTTTAACAAAACAGCACGTTTTGCGCTTTAATCTGCGTTTTAACGCGTAAAACGCAAAAAAAACGACGAAATTTTTATTATTCTTTTTTTTATTAATATTGCGTTTTTAAACGTTTAACGATCAAAATGCTTGAAAATGCTTTTTTTTTGCAAAACAGCACGTTTTTGAGCTTTAATCTGGAAGGGTAAAACAGCAAAAAAAGCGAATTTTTTTATTATTCGTTTTTTTTTTAAATTTTGCTTCAATTAAACATTTTAACGATCTAAAATGCTTGAAAATGCTTGTTTTGCAAAACAGCCGTTTTGAGCTTTAATCTGCTTTTAAACGCGAAAAACAAAAAAATTGAGGGGAAAATTTTTTTTTTTTTTTGCTTCTTTTTAAAACTTTCAACGATCAAAAATGCTTGAAAATGCTTATTTTAGCAAAACACCCTTTTTAGTTTAATCTGCTTTTTTACGCGTAAAACACATAAAACGCAAATTTTTTTTATTCTTTTTTTATTAATATTGCTTCTATTTAAACGTTTTCCCAACGATCTAAAATGCTTAAAAATTTTTTTTATTTTAGCAAAACAGCACGTTTTGTTTTTTAAACCCTGCGTTTTAACGCGAAAAACAGCATAAAAACGACAAAATTTTTATTATTCGTTTTTTTTAATATTGCTTCTTTTTTGAACGATTTCAACGATCAAAAATGCTTGAAAATGCTTATTTTACCCAAAACAGCACGTTTTGGGGTTTTAAACCCCGCTTTTTTAACGGGAAAACAGCATAAAAAAAAAAAATTTTTATTATTCGTTTTTATTAAAAAGTTCCAAAACGATTTCAACATCAAAATGCTTGAAAATGCTTATTTTAGAAAAAAACAGCAGTTTTGAGTTTTAATCTGCTTTTTTGCGAAAAACAGCATAAAAAGAGGGAATTTTTTATTATTCGTTTTTATTAATATTGCTTCTATTTAAACGATTTCAACGATCTAAAATGCTTGAAAATGCTTTTTTTTTAAAAAACAGCACGTTTTGAGCTTTTTTTCCTGCGTTTTAACGCGAAAAAAACAGCAAAAAAAAACGACAAAATTTTTTTATTCGTTTTTTTTAATTTTTGGCTTCTATTTGAACGATTTCAACACCTAAAATGTTTGAAAATGCTTATTTTAGCAAAAAACCCCGTTTTGATTTTTCCCCCGCTTTTTTAACGAAAAAAACAGCTTTAAAAAAAATTTTTAAGGGTTTTTTTTTTGGGCTCTTTTAACTTTTAAATTTAGGGTTGAAAATGCTTTTTTTTAAGCAAAACAGCACGTTTTGAGTTTTTAACCCTGCGTTTTAACGCGTAAAACAGCAAAAAAAACGACAAATTTTTTTTATTATTCTTTTTTTATTAATATTGCTTCTATTTGAACGATTTCAACGATCTAAATGCTTGAAAATGCTTATTTTAGCAAAACAGCACGTTTGAGCTTTATTCTGCGTTTTAACGGTAAAACAGCATAAAACGACAATTTTATTATTCGTTTTTATTATATTGCTCTATTGAACGATTTCAACTATTAAATGCTTGAAAATGCTTATTTTAGCAAAACAGCAGTTTTGAGCTTTTAATCTGCGTTTTAACGCGTAAAACAGCATAAAAGACGAATTTTATTATTCGTTTTATTAATATTGCTTCTATTTAACGATTTCAACGATCTAAATGCTTGAAAATGCTTATTTTGGCAAAACAGCACGTTTTGAGCTTTAATCTGCGTTTTAACGCGTAAAACAGCATAAAACGACGAATTTTTATTATTCGTTTTATTAATATTGCTCTATTTGAACGATTTCAACGATCTAAAATGCTTGAAAATGCTTATTTTAGCAAAACAGCACGTTTTGACTTTAATCGCGTTTTAACGCGAAAACAGCATAAAAACGACGAAATTTTTATTATTCGTTTTATTAATATTGCGTCTATTTGAACGATTTCAACGATCTAAATGCTTGAAAATGCTTATTTTAGCAAACAGCACGTTTTGAGCTTTAATCTGCGTTTTAACGCGTAAAACAGCATAAAATGACGAATTTTATTATCGTTTTTATTAATATTGCTTCTATTTGAACGATTTCAACGATCTAAAATGCTTGAAAATGCTTATTTTAGCAAAACAGCACGTTTGAGCTTTAATCTGCGTTTTAACGCGTAAAACAGCATAAAAACGACGAATTTTTATTATTCGTTTTTATTAATATTGCGTCTATTTGAACGATTTCAACGATCTAAAATGCTTGAAAATGCTTATTTTAGCAAAACAGCACGTTTTGAGCTTTATTCTGCGTTTTAACGCGTAAACAGCATAAAACGACGAAATTTTTATTATTCGTTTTTATTATTTATTGCGTCTATTTGAACGATTTCAACGATCTAAAATGCTTGAAAATGCTTATTTTAGCAAAACAGCACGTTTTGAGCTTTAATCTGCGTTTTAACGCGTAAAACAGCATAAAAACGACGAATTTTTATTATTCGTTTTTATTAATATTGCTTCTATTTGAACGATTTCAACGATCTAAAATGCTTGAAAATGCTTATTTTAGCAAAACAGCACGTTTTGAGCTTTAATCTGCGTTTTAACGCGTAAAACAGCATAAAACGACAATTTTATTATTCGTTTTATTAATATTGCTCTCATTTGAACGATTTCAACATCTAAAATGCTTGAAAATGCTTATTTTAGCAAAACAGCAGTTTTGAGCTTTAATCTGCGTTTAACGCGAAAACAGCATAAAAGACGAATTTTTATTATTCGTTTTTATTAATATTGCTCTATTTAACGATTTCAACGATCTAAATGCTTGAAAATGCTTATTTTAGCAAAACAGCACGTTTGAGCTTTAATCTGCGTTTAACGCGTAAACAGCATAAAAACGACGAATTTTATTATTCGTTTTATTAATATTGTTCTATTTAACGATTTCAACGATCTAAAATGCTTGAAAATGCTTATTTTAGCAAAACAGCACGTTTGAGCTTTAATCGCGTTTTAACGCGTAAAACAGCATAAAACGACGAATTTTATTATTCGTTTTTATTAATATTGCGTCTATTTGAACGATTTCAACGATCTAAAATGCTTGAAAATGCTTATTTTAGCAAAACAGCACGTTTTGACTTTAATCAGCGTTTTAACGCGAAAACAGCATAAAACGACGAAATTTTTATTATTCGTTTTTATTAATATTGCGTCTATTTGAACGATTTCAACGATCTAAAATGCTTGAAAATGCTTATTTTAGCAAAACAGCACGTTTTGAGCTTTAATCTGCGTTTTTAACGCGTAAAACAGCATAAAACGACGAATTTTTATTATTCGTTTTTATTAATATTTGCTTCTATTTGAACATTTCAACGATCTAAAATGCTTGAAAATGCTTATTTTAGCAAAACAGCACGTTTTGAGCTTTAATCTGCGTTTTAACGCGTAAAACATGCATAAAACGACCAATTTTTATTATTCGTTTTTATTAATATTGCGTCTATTTGAACGATTTCAACGATCTAAAATGCTTGAAAATGCTTATTTTAGCAAAACAGCACGTTTTGAGCTTTATTCTGCGTTTTAACGCGTAAAACAGCATAAAAACGACGAAATTTTTATTATTTTTTTTTATTAATATTGCTTCTATTTAAACGATTTCAACGATCTAAGATGCTTGAAAATGTTTTTTTAGAAAAAAACAGCACTTTTTGAGCTTTTCGCGTTTTAACGCAAAACACATAAAAACGACAAATTTTTATTATTCGTTTCTATTAATATATTTTCTATTTGAACGATTTAACGATCTAAAATGCTTGAAAATGCTTTTTTTAGAAAAAAACACCCTTTTTGAGCAATCAGCTTTTTAAGGGAAAAACAGCATAAAACGGAAATTTTTTATTATTCGTTTTTATTAATATTGCTTCTATTTGAACGATTTCAACGATCTAAAATGCTTGAAAATGCTTATTTTAGCAAAACAGCACGTTTTGAGCTTTAATCTGCGTTTTAACGCGTAAAACAGCAAAAAAACGACGAAATTTTTATTATTCGTTTTTATTAATATTGCTTCTACGAATGATTTCAACGATCTAAAATGCTTAAAATGCTTATTTTAGCAAAAACGCACGTTTTGAGCTTTAATCTGCGTTTTAACTCGTAAAACAGCATAAAACGACGAAATTTTTATTATTCGTTTTTATTTTTATTGCGTCTATTTGAACGATTTCAACGATTTAAAATGCTTGAAAATGCTTATTTTGCAAAACAGCACGTTTTGAGCTTTAATCAGCGTTTTAACGCGTAAAACAGCATAAAAACGACGAAATTTTTATTATTCGTTTTTATTAATATTGCGTCTATTGAACGATTTCAACGATTTAAAATGCTTGAAAATGCTTATTTTAGCAAAACAGCACGTTTTGAGCTTTAATCTGCGTTTTAACGCGTAAAAAGCATAAAAACGACGAATTTTTATTATTCGTTTTTATTAATATTGCTTCTATTTGAACGATATCAAGGATTTAAAATGCTTGAAAATGCTTATTTTAGCAAAACAGCACGTTTTGAGCTTTAATCAGCGTTTTAACGCGTAATTAGCATAAAACGACGAAATTTTATTATTCGTTTTTATTTTATTCCGTCTATTTGAACGATTTCAACGATCTAAAATGCTTATTTTAGCAAAACAGCACGTTTTAAGCTTTAATCTGCGTTTTAACGCGTAAAACAGATATAAAACGACGTAATTTTATTATTCGTTTTTATTAATATTGCTTCTATTTGAACGATATCAAGGATTTAAAATGCTTTGAAAATGCTTATTTTAGAACAAAGCACAGTTTCGAGCTTTACTCTGCGTTTTAACGCGTAAAACAGCATAAAAACGACGAAATTTTTATTATTCGTTTTTATTAATATTGCTTCTATTTAAACGATTTCAACGATCTAAAATGCTTGAAAATGCTTATTTTAGCAAAACAGCACGTTTTGAGCTTTAATCAGCGTTTTAACGCGTAAAACAGCATAAAAACGACGAAATTTTTATTATTCGTTTTATTATTAATAATGCGTCTATTTGAACGATTTCAACGATATAAAATGCTTTGAAAATGCTTATTTTAGCAAAACAGCACGTTTTGAGCTTTAATCAGCGTTTTAACGCGAAACAGCATAAAACGACGAAATTTTTATTATTCGTTTTTACTTTTATTGCGTCTATTTGAACGATTTCAACGATCTAAAATGCTTATTTTAGCAAAACAGCAGTTTTGAGCTTTTAATCTGCGTTTTAACGTAAAACAGCATAAAAACGACGAAATTTTTATTATTCTTTTTTTATTAATATTGCTTCTTTGAACGATTTCAACAACTAAAATGCTTGAAAATGCTTATTTTAGCAAAACAGCACGTTTTGAGCTTTATTCTGCGTTTTAACGCGTAAAACAGCATTAAAACGACGAAATTTTATTATTCGTTTTATTTTATTGCGTCTATTTGAACGATTTCAACGATCTAAAATGCTTGAAAATGCTTATTTTAGCAAAACAGCACGTTTTGAGTTTAATCTGCGTTTTAATGCGTAAAACAGCATAAAAACGACGTATTTTTATTATTCGTTTTTATTAATATTGCTTCTATTTGAACGATTTCAACGATCTAAAATGTTTGAAAATGCTTATTTTAGCAAAACAGCACGTTTTGAGCTTTAATCAGCGTTTTAACGCGAAAAACAGCATAAAACGACGAAATTTTTATTATTCGTTTTATTAATATTGCGTCTATTTGAACGATTTCAACGATCTAAAAATGCTTGAAAATGCTTATTTTAGCAAAAACAGCACGTTTTGAGCTTTATTCTGCGTTTTAACGTGTAAAACAGCATAAAAACGACAAAATTTTTTATTATTCGTTTTTTTTTTTATTGCGTCTATTTGAACGATTTCAACGATCTAAAATGCTTGAAAATGCTTATTTTAGCAAAACAGCACGTTTTGAGCTTTTAATCTGCGTTTTAACGCGTAAAACAGCATAAAACGACGAATTTTTATTATTCGTTTTTATTTTTATTGCGTCTATTTGAACGATTTCAACGATCTAAAATGCTTGAAAATGCTTATTTTAGCAAAACAGCACGTTTTGAGCTTTAATCTGCGTTTTAACGCGTAAAACAGCATAAAACGACAACATTTTTATTATTCGTTTTTATTAATATTGCTTTATTTGAACGATTTCAACGATCTAAAATGCTTGAAAATGCTTATTTTAGCAAAACAGCACGTTTTGAGTTTTAATCTGCGTTTTAACGGGGAAAAACAGCATAAAAATGACGAAATTTTATTATTCGTTTTTATTAATATTGCTTCTATTTGAACGATTTCAACGATCTAAAATGCTTGAAAATGCTTATTTTAGCAAAACAGCACGTTTTGAGCTTTTAATCTGCGTTTTAACGCGTAAAACAGCATAAAAACGACGAATTTTTATTATTCGTTTTTATTAATATTGCTTCTATTTGAACGATTTCAACGATCTAAAATGCTTTGAAAATGCTTATTTTAGCAAAACAGCACGTTTTGAGCTTTAATCTGCGTTTTAACGCGTAAAACAGCATAAAAACGACAAAATTTTTATTATTCGTTTTTATTAATATTGCGTCTATTTGAACGATTTCAACGATCTAAAATGCTTGAAAATGCTTATTTTGAAAACAGCAGTTTGAGCGTTTATTCTGCGTTTTAACGCGTAAAACAGCATCAAAACGAGAAATTTTTATTATTCGTTTTTATTTTATTGCGTCTATATGAACGATTTCAACGATCTAAAATGCTTGAAAATGCTTATTTTAGCAAAACAGCACGTTTTGAGCTTTAATCTGCATTTTAGCAAAACAGCATAAAACGACGTTTTTTATTATTCGTTTTATTAATATTGCTTCTATTTGAACGATTTCAACGATCTAAATGCTTGAAAGTGCTTATTTAAGCAAACAGCACGTTTTGAGCTTTAATCAGGTTTTAACGCGAAAACAGCATAAAAATCGACGAAATTTTTATTATTCGTTTATTAATATTGCGTCTATTTGAACGATTTCAACGATCTAAAATGCTTTGAAAATGCTTATTTTGAAAACAGCACGTTTTGAGCTTTTAATCGCTTTAACGCGTAAACAGCATATAACGACGAAATTTTTATTATTCGTTTTTATTAATATTGTTCTATTTAATCATTTCAACGATCTAAAATGCTTAAAAATGCTATTTAGAAACAGCACGTTTGAGCTTTAATCTGCGTTTTAACAAGGCGTAAAACAGAATAAAAACGAAATTTATTATTCGTTTTTATTAATATTGCGTTTTTTGAACGATTTCAACGATTAAAATTGCTTAAAATGCTTGAAAATGCTTTTGAGCTAAAGCACGTTTTAGGTTAACTACGTTAACGTAAAAACAATAAAATGACGAATTTTTATTATTGTTTTTTAAATTATTCTATTTAAACGTATACGACAACGTTGAAAATGCTTATTTTAGCAAAACAGCACGTTTTGAGCTTTAATCTGCATTTTAACGCGAAAAACAGCATAAAAACGACGTATTTTTATTATTCGTTTTTATTAATATTGCTTCTATTTGAAACGATTTCAACGATCTAAAATGCTTAAAATGCTTATTTAAGCAAAACAGCACGTTTTGAGCTTTAATCGCGTTTTAACGCGAAACAGCATAAAAACGACGAAATTTTTATTATTCGTTTTTATTAATATTGCGCTATTTGACCGATTTCAACGATCCAAAATGCTTGAAAATGCTTATTTTAGCAAAACAGCACGTTTTGAGCTTTAATCTGCGTTTTAACGCGTAAAAAGCATAAAAACGACGAAATTTTTATTCGTTTTTATTAATATTGCGTCTATTTGAACGATGTCAACGATCAAAAAGCTTGAAAATGCTTTTTTAGCAAAACAGCACGTTTTGAGCTTTATTCTGCGTTTTAACGCGTAAAAGCATAAAACGCAATTTTTATTATTCGTTTTTATTAATTGCGTCTATTTGAACGATTTCAACGATCTAAAATGCTTGAAATGCTTATTTTAGCAAAACAGCACGTTTTGAGTTTATTCTGCGTTTTAACGCGTAAAACAGCATAAAAACGACGAAATTTTTATTATTCGTTTTTATTAATATTGCTGTCTATTTGAACGATTTTAACGATCTAAAATGCTTGAAAATGCTTATTTTAGCAAAACAGCACGTTTTGAGCTTTTAATCTGCGTTTTAACGCGTAAAACAGCATAAAAATGACGAATTTTATTATTCGTTTTTATTAATATTGCTTCTATTTAAACGATTTCAACGATCTAAAATGCTTTGAAAATGCTTATTTTAGCAAAACAGCACGTTTTGAGCTTTTAATCTGCGTTTTAACGCGTAAAACAGCATAAAAACGACGAATTTTTATTATTCGTTTTTATTAATATTGCTTCTATTTGAACGATTTCAACGATCTAAAATGCTTGAAAATGCTTATTTTAGCAAAACAGCACTTTTGAGTTTTATTCTGCGTTTTAACGCGTAAAACCGCATAAAAACGACGAAATTTTTATTATTCGTTTTTATTAATATTGCTTCTATTTGAACGATTTCAACGATCTAAAATGCTTGAAAATGCTTATTTTAGCAAAACAGCACGTTTTGAGCTTTAATCTGCGTTTTAACGCGTAAAACAGCAAAAAAACGACGAATTTTTTATTTTTCGTTTTTATCAATATTGCTTCTATTTGAACGATTTCAACGATTTAAAATGCTTGAAAATGCTTATTTTAGCAAAACACCACGTTTTGAGCTTTAATCTGCGTTTAACGCGTAAAACAGCATAAAAACGACAATTTATATTATTCGTTTTTATTAATATTGCGTCTATTTGAACGATTTCAACGATCTAAAATGCTTGAAAAATGCTTATTTTAGCAAAACAGCGTTTTGAGCTTTAATCTGCGTTTTAACGCGTAAAACAGCTTAAAAATGACGAATTTTTATTTTTGTTTTTATTAATACGCTTCTATTTAAACGATTTCAACGATCTAAAAATGCTTGAAAATGCTTATTTTAGCAAAAACAGCACTTTTTGTTTTTAATTTTTTTAAGCGTAAAAAACATAAAAAGAAAAATTTTTTTTTAATTCGTTTTTATTAATATTGCTCTATTTAACGATTTAACGATCAAAAAATGCTTAAAATGCTTATTTTAGCAAAAAACCCTTTTTTTTAATCTGGTTTTAAGCGTAAAAAAGCATAAAAAGAAAAATTTTTTTTTAAAATTTTTATTTGTTTTTTTTTTTTTGGGCCTTTTTTTTTTTCCCCAAAAAAGTTTTAAAGCTTTAAAATGCTTTTTTAAAAACGATTTTGGGTTAAGGGAACCCAAAAACAAAAAGACGTTTTTTTTTTTTTCCATTAAAGCGTTTTTTAACGTTTAAAATTAAATGCGGTTTATTTTTAAAAAACCCCTTTTTTTTAACCGGTTTTAACGCGTAAAACGCAAAAAAACGACGAAAATTTTTTTTTATTTTTTTTTGGGCATTTAACGTTTTTAAGCTAAAATGTTTTGGCCCAAAACCCTTTTGGTTTAACCAAAAAAAAAAAAAAAATTAAATTTTTTTTTTTATATTTTTTTTTTTGACGTTTTTACGATAAAAAATTTGAAAATTTATTTTAAAAAAAACCATTTTTTTTTTTTTCTGCGTTTTAACGCGAAAAAAAAAAAGACAAATTTTTTAATTGTTTTTATTAATTTTTTTAAATTTAAACGATCAAAATGTTGAAAATGCTTTTTTAAAAAACAGCATTTTGAGTTTTTTGGAACGAAAACAGAAAAAACGCCCAATTTTTTTATTCTTTTTTTATTAATATTGCGTCTTTTGAACGATTTAAACGATCAAAAAAATGCTTGAAAATTATTTTAGCAAAAAAACAAATTTTTGGTTTACGCAAGGGTAAAACACATAAAAAACCGTTTTTTTAATTTTGTTTTTTAAATTTTTTCGTCTATTTGAAGATTTAAAGCAAAAGCAAAATTTTTTTTAGCAAAACAATTTTCAATTTTTTAAACCGTAAAAAATAAAAGCAATTTTTAATTATTCGTTTTTATTAATTTTGCCTATTTGAACGATTTCAACGATCTAAAATGCTTGAAAATGCTTATTTTAGCAAAACAGCACGTTTGAGTTTTAATCTGCGTTTAACGCGAAAACAGCATAAAAACGACGAAATTTTATTATTCGTTTTTTTAATATTGCGTCTATTTGAACGATTTAACGATCTAAAATCCCTTGTGCTTTATTTTAGCAAAAACAGCACGTTTTGAGTTTTATCTGCGTTTTAACGCGAAAAAACAGCAAAAAAACGACAAAATTTTTATTTTTCGTTTTTATTTTATTGCGTCATTTAAAACATTTCAACGATCTAAAATGCTTGAAAATGCTTATTTAGCAAAACAGCACGTTTTGAGCTTTATCTGCTTTTTAACGCGTAAAACAGCATAAAAACGGAAAATTTTTATTATTCGTTTTTATTAATATTTCTTATTTAAACGATTTCAATCGACTAAAATGCTTTGAAATGCATTTTAGCAAACAGCACGTTTGAGTTTTAATCTGCGTTTTAACGCGTAAAACAGCATAAAACGACGAATTTTATTATTCGTTTTATAAATATTAGCGTTCATTTGAACGATTTCAACGATCTAAAATGCTTGAAAATGCTTTTGGCAAAACAGCACGTTTTAGTTTAATCTGCGTTTTAACGCGTAAAACAGCATAAAAACGACGAAATTTTTATTATTCGTTTTATTAATATTGCTTTAGAACGATTTCAACGATCTAAAATGTTGAAAATGCTATTTTAGCAAAACAGCAGTTTTGAGTTTTATCTGCGTTTTAACGCGTAAAACAGCATAAAAAGACGAATTTTTATTATTCGTTTTTATTAATATTGCTTTAAACGATTTCAACTGATCTAAAAGCCTTGAAAATGCTTTATTTCGCAGCAAAACAGCACGTTTTGAGCTTTAATCAGCGTTTTAACGCGAAACAGCAAAAAAAACGGAATTTTTATTATTGTTTTTATTAATATTGCGTCTATTTGAACGATTTCAACGATCAAAATGCGAAAATGCTTTTTTTAGAAAAACACCCGTTTTGAGCTTTAATCGGGTTTTAACGCAAAAAACTAAAACACGAAATTTTTTTTATTCGTTTTTATTAATATTGCGTCTTTTTGAACGATTTCAACGATCTGGCTTGAAAATGCTTATTTTAGAAAAACAGCACTTTTTGAGTTTAACTGCGTTTTAACGAAAAAATAAAACGACTTTTTTTATTTTTCGTTTTTATTAATATTGCTTCTATTTAACGATTTAACGATCTAAAATGCGAAAATGCTTATTTTAGCAAAACAGCATTTTTCGAGCTTTAATCTGCGTTTTAACGCGTAAAACAATAGAAACGAAAAATTTTTTTATTATTCTTTTTTTTTAAACGTCTATTTGAAGATTTCCGTTTAAAAAAATGTTTGAAAATGCTTATTTTAGCAAAACAGCACTTTTTGAGCTTTTTTCCCCTGCGTTTTAACGCGTAAAACACATAAAACGAAAAATTTTATTATTCTTTTTTTATTTTATTGCGTCTATTTAAAATTTTCAACGATCTAAAATGCTTGAAAATGCTTATTTTAGCAAACAGCACGTTTTGAGTTTTTAATCTGCGTTTTAACGCGAAAACAGCATAAAATGACGGTTTTTTTTATTATTCGTTTTATTAATATTGCTTCTATTTAAAACGTTTTCAACGATCTAAGATGCTTGAAAATGCTTTTTTTTGCAAAACAGCACTTTTTGAGCTTTAATCTGCGTTTTAACGCGTAAAACAGCATAAAACAAAATTTTTTTTCGTTTTATTAATAATGCTTCTACGAATGTTTCCCCCAACGACCCAAAAATGCTTGAAAATGTTTTTATTTTAGCAAAACACCCTTTTTGAGTTTTTTTAATCTGCTTTTTAACTCGAAAAACACCCATAAAACGACGAAATTTTTATTTTTTTTTATTTTTATTGCGTCTATTTGAACGATTTAAACGATCTAAAATGCGAAAATACTTTTTTTAGCAAAACAGCACGTTTTGAGTTTTATTCTGCTTTTTTAACGCGTAAACAGCATAAAAACGACGAAATTTTATTTTTCGTTTTATTAATATTGCGTCATTTGAACAATTTCAACGATCTAAAATGCTTGAAAATGCTTTTTTTTAGCAAAACAGCACGTTTTAAAAGGTTTTTACTCTGCTTTTTTTAAGGGTAAAAAAACATAAAAGGGCAATTTTTATTATTCGTTTTTTAATTATTGCTTCTATTTAAACGATTTCAACATCAAAAAATGCTTGAAAATGCTTATTTTAGCAAAACAGCACTTTTTGAGTTTTTAACGGTTTTAAACCCTTAAAAAAACATAAAAACAAAAATTTTTTTATTATTCGTTTTTATTAATATTCTTTTTGAACGATTTCAACGATCAAAAATGTTTAAAAAATGCTTATTTTAGCAAAAAAAAAAAGCACGTTTTTGATTTTTAATCAGCTTTTTTAACGCGTAAAACGGCTTTAAAACGACAAAATTTTTTTATTATTCTTTTTTTTATTAATATTGCGTCTATTTGAAGGGTTTCAACGATTTAAAAATGCTTGAAAATGCTTTTTTTTTGGCAAAACAGCACGTTTTGAAATCCCCTTTTAAGGGCGTAAAACAGCAAAAAAACGACAAATTTTTTATTATTCGTTTTTATTAATATTGCTTCTA